>NC_081194.1:13301294-13606294 GCF_902713425.1 Acipenser ruthenus
AAGCATTGTATCAGCTACCAACAATAAATGAATTGTGTAAACAACTTACATGCTTTTATTGCCAGAACACCGCGGTTTGTTATACTTTCGTGTCAAGAATATTAATCACAGCAACACACACACACACACAAACATATATGTACACCATTTGTCTTATTTATGGATAGAACACTTTAATCAATATCACATCGTATTTTCTCCATATATCTGGGGAACCCTTATCCAGTTGTCATCAAACTTACTTTTAACATTATTTAGCCTAAATTATTGAAAATATCAGATTCTGGATATATGTATGCCAGACTTCACATTTGTGCATAAATCTGGAAAAACCCTAGTTAAACTGTGATGAAACGTGGCATTGCAGTTACAATATTTAGCGTACGTTTTGGGGTGTATGTTACAGACATACAATACTTATTTTAAGGAGTGCTGTAAAATGTAAAAAAGAAAACAATTGTGGCTTATCCTGTGATCAAATCAACACATAGTTTGTTATAAGTGTGTCTTATAATTGACCTGCTTTGAGCAAAATGTGGTTGTGGGTCCTAAAACACACGTACATTTTTAAATACCTCTACCACTTCTATTGGGAAGTGGGAACCTTCATGATAGACAATCATTTCCACTTTCCACATTCATGAAACCAAGAAATTAACCAGATAAGGGGGAAATCTGGGATCCACATCAGTAAGAGACAGTAGAAAGAAAAATGATCTCAGCGCCGTGTGGTTGAGTTTGGCCAGCAGGTGGAGCAATTTCATATCAAAACCAGACCCACACCAACTAGCAAGACCGTGGTCATATCAATTCAGTGTCAAATCTTACTATATTTTTTTACTATGAATCCAAAGGACTTTGCTTGTTTGTTAAAATGGTGAGTCCATTGGGTGATGCGCTAATCAGAACACAGTCCAGTCTCAACTGGATCGGATTAGCGACAGTCTACTGTACTTACAAATAGAAAGTATAGAGCTTTTGTTAGTTTTGTTATTTTCTTTCTAAAAGCACACCCAGCTCTTTCTTATTGGAACCAGTTTGCTATCCCCATTCATAGTTTCTGAAACTGAACTTAGCAGGGATATTTAATGTATTCAATGTTTTCATTTTATAAACCTTTGAGATTCAACATGTTTTAAAAAAATGTCAGTAAGATGCCACAGACAAAATGAAAAGTAGTAAACCTCTTGACAGAGTTATTTCCTCACGCTGGTATCCATGCCAAATATTACCTGTGTTATATTTATAATATACAGTATAAAAGTATAAAAAGTTTTGAATTACCAAAAAAAGTTCACATATGTTTTCATTGGTGCTTCTAACCTCCATGTAACCCAATAGTTTGTTTTTCATCGATCAATCTTCACTTTACACTTTAGTGGAACCGCCTGTTTCATATCACATCCTAAGTTTACCTTGAAAGAATGACTAATATGGAGACATTTTGTATTATTTCAAAAACAGAACCATTTCCTGCATGAATGAACCTGGGCTCTAGTCAGTCCTACAATCTTAAGAACATGACCGTATTCCTCACCTCTCTGTCATGTCTTTGTTGATATTACTTATGATACTTTTTCTTTCATTTTGACTGATCTTGTAGGCTGTGGTTGGATTTGCTTTTGCTAAAATACAATAACTGTCCTTTTTAAAGTACATTTTACTTTAAAAGAGATTACAGTACCAAGTACTGCTAAGATAAACAGGACCTAGCTTTAATGTACTTTACTGTAACAAGCCAACACAACACGTCTCCCACACGCACACGCACAGTAATGGGTTGGGGTGCAGGGAATGGCAAAGACATGGGACCACTGCACCACTTCACCACTGCAGACCCCAAGACGGACACAATTGCAGGATTCTCATTGCAAAATAAATGTTATAGAATATCTAATAATAATACACATTTTAATTTGCAGTGTATTACTAGGTACTACTAATACCTGTTTACAGTATTATTTAAATACATCTTTAATCTGACATGTTTGTAAATTACCTATATCTGCTGCAATTCAACTTACGTCTAATAAGTCTGTGTTTTGGTGGTTTGGTGGCCTCTGAAACTTATCTGTGAACCCCCCTGCTTGGACTCCTGGTCTAAGCACTCATTTACCTGAAGATTGGCATTAATGCAACAGTGATATTTCAATACCATTTGTGCAGCTTCCATACCTTTTTCACAATTTAATAATACAAAAAAGGTGTCTAATTTTATTTCAAATTAAATGAATTATAGGTATGAACTTGATGTTCTGTTTGCTTATTTAGACATGGTGATTTTCAAGTCCTGCAGTAACAGATTGGAGATATGCTTTAGAATGCAAGGTACTTCATGTTCATGTAGTCAGCTAATTTATACAGACAGCACTTACCGGTAACAGGTAAACCTTTATACCTTGTTTACACTTAAAATTTGAACCATGACAGCTGGGAATAACGATTCTTATCAGTGGTAACACCTTTTTGCACTTTGCTATGTATAGAGCTGGCCCTGCCATCACATAAGCATGCATGCTTAATTTCATAGTTTTGTTCTGGCTTTTTATTTTTTATTTCAATCAACGCCCCACATTCTTTAGGCTTTTCACATTGGATTGGCTATTGCTAAACTATGTAAGCTTGAAGTTTGACATAAAAGTAAATCAAAATTTAAACAAAATACTCACAACAAAAAGAACATGTTTAACCTTCAATAAAAGGTTAAGGCAGTGGATATTAATGCATCAAATGGTGGTTAAGCTTGTGAGCTCCAGGTGTCAGAAGTACCCATATGTTGAACTGGTCTCTCTTGCTAAACAGAATACTATGTTCTTTTATCTTCATAATAGCAAACCACAAAAGTAAAAAAAAAGGTTTTTAAAACCCCCATTCCCCATCACCATGTTGTAGGTCTCCATTCAAACATTTTTTTTTAAAACATAGGGGTCAATATAAAATTGAATTTAAACCAAGGCCAAACATTTCAAAAGCCATAGCTTGTAAAAGTAAACAATGGCATCTCCAGATTGATCTAGGTTTTAATTGTATTTTGTTGAATGGATAAATGACCACCATTTGTTCCAGCTTGTAGAAACAAAGCGAAGAACACCAGTACTGTACTCTTACTAAATGATCTTCAATGGTACTGCAGCGGCATGGCATAGTATGGGATACAACAGTAAGTTAAATGAGTTAAAATGAAGGTAGCCTCTCTGATCTGCTTATGACCCTCTTCTCTACCAATAAAAAAAATACTGAAATTTCCCAGAAGCTCTCAGAGCTGGCTGAATATACAGATATAGAGGCATCATTTAATGGAGACTTCAGAAAAACTTGCCTGGGCCTTTGATCAGCCCACCTGTATTAAAATGTTGTGTTTTTATTACGTTGTTAAATGTATTTGTATCTGAATTCTTTTCTTTACTATATATATATATATATATATATATATATATATATATATATATATATATATATATATATATATATATTCAGTTCATACTTATGTAGTGGGTTTAAAAGTTTTCCAAGGTGGAACACCTTAGTGTTAAAGGATTTTTCCGCAAACCAGCCTACCAACTTGGAACCAAAGAAATCTTTATTTATACTACAAACGATACCAGTATTGCTCTATTAGGTATTAAGAAATAATACATTTGTAAAACTTGAACACACTGTTCTATAGTTTAAAATGTAATTGCAATAGCAAACAGCAACATGTGGTTGTGCATTAGCAATGAGAAATACTTAATAATCTTCTGAATTGATCAATTAATTGCAACTGGGATCTGTTAGGTGACAGTATCCTGGTAAAGCACAAGTAGATGTAAATAAAAGATTTGAACATAGCTTCATGTTGCTCATTTTGTTTAAAATCAATAACTTGTTTGTGATGGGTGTTCTTTTGATTTAAAAGTAATTCATGAGGCAGGAGCCAGGCCCGCATAAAGGGACTACTAGAATAAAGACTAAGTGCTTGTGACTTTAGTAACAGAATAGGGGGTTCCCTTTATTACTAGGAGAACCGCCCTAGTTGAGGTGAGTCCGAACCGATCGACCTCCAAGGCTGGGAAGCAAGGATCTTCAACCCAAGGGGAAACTAAGGAAGGATAGAGGATGAACTATGGTCTGCCTGGCTTACTGAGACGTCTAATTGAGAGAGGTCAGACTCGGCTGATGCTCCAAAGCTGCATGGAAGGCCTGACGCTGGAAAAGAGAATAAATAAATAAACACATAAAGAGGGCCAGGGGTCTGTCATCCCCCCCTCCACCTTCGATAAGTTGAGTCAATGACTAGCTCAAAAGTTGGGAGCAAGCTTTGCTCGCCAAAGGGGAGACTGGCACGGGTGCAAATGAATAGCTTTTAGCAGGAGAATGGAAAACTAAATGTAGTTGAAAAGTTTTGGCCGGGGGTCCCCTCTGAACAGCAGGAACCTTCCTCTCAGAGGGCGACGTCGTCAGCCTCTAAGGTTGGAAAGTGAGCTTCACTTGCCCCCCGAGGGGACTGTTGCACAGATGACGCAGCAAAGTGGAGGAGGAAGGGAGGATGCAGGAAACTGAAAAGCAAGACAAGAATTAGGGAGCTGGATAGTTTAAATAGGGTGACTGACAGCTATTTTAGCGGGATGACACAAGCTCCAGCTCCAGCCCCCCGAAACACACAAAGGTTCTACTAATTTATTATATTTGAGAACTTGAACAGATGCTTCATTTTTCAGTGTGGGCCAATACCTGCACCTGAGACCAATTAAGACCTGTCATCAGTTCTGTAGGTGAGATCAGGAAGGCAAGCATGGGAAACTGATGAGAGCACTGACAAGACTTTCATCTTGTTCATATCAGAAAAAAACTAAAAAGATTCCTAGAGTTTCCCTGTGCAGTGGCCTGCATCTGTGCATGGCTCTTTTCTACATTGTTTTTGAACTGCCTTACAAAAGCCACCAGCAGTTAAGGCTGAGAGGAATCCATTTCCTTCCATTGCTATTGTCTTTGCTCTTGCTCCATGTTGTTGTACGAAACATGATACATTTCTCTTAAGGAATGACATTTTATTGCAGTGAAATCTTGCTGGCATGAAGGTTCACTGTTGGATATGGATATGGGTTTATTTTATATTTGCACATTATTTTATAACTAAAGTTAGTTTTTCAAATGAATAGCTTGTTATGCTTTGCTTCTTGTAAAATATTTTGCCGGGGATGGCCAGTGCGGTTGAGTTGATCAGACACACATTTTTAGATAATCAAATTCAGCAGGGGCAACCACAATAGTGTCTTAGTATATCAGTCAAAGCGCCTAACACATGAGAAAAAAAAAACATGTTAAAACTTTTCAGCCCTTTAAATTGACATGGATTGAAGTTTTTCTTTAAAAATAAAAGGTGGTCAAATGAATAGCAAATCAGTGACTCGATGGTTACTGCCATGTGTATGCTGTCTGCTTCTTTACAGTGACGGGAGCACTGACATGCTCTGGACCTAGTAGCGGTTCTGTCCACAATTCCCAGCATGATAAGGGGGTTTTGGTTCCAGCAGGACAATATCTGATCTCGCAACACCCCACTCCACTCTCCCTTCCCACACACACAGACTCACCTCTTTTTCCAGCTGAACAATATCCATATCCTGACATGGGCACATCTTTATTTCTAAGATGTCCCCAGTTGAACACTTTGGGAAGGGGTTAGGGGGACACAAGCACAATCAGAGATACAGTAGCATTGTAATCCAATAATAAAAAGATGGCTAGCAATGTCATAGGTTTCTTATAAAGTTCTCTCTGTATACAAAGGCAAAGGTTTTCTCTTCACTATTTTTGCGAATGACAAAAATGTACTACACATTTTATAAACTAGAAATAAGTTACCTTATACACAAATTAATCATTTGTTTTGTGGCATTTCATTTGTCTTAGTTTTGTATATCTGTAGTTCTAGGCTGTGTAACCTTTAGTGTGAGATCATTTTTTGAGTATGTAGTTATGGTCTGAGTTCAATAGTTTTTTAATGTACACCCATTATTATTTGTTTATTTAGCAGACACCTTTATCCAAGGCAACTTACAGAGACTAGGGTGTGTGAACCATGCATCAGCTGCAGATTCACTTACAACAACGTCTCACCCAAAAGATGGAGCACAAGGAAGTTAAGTGATTTGCTCAGTCACACAGTGAGTCAGTGAGTGAGCCAGGATTTGAACCGGGGACCTCCTGGTTACAAGCCCTTTGTTTAACCACTGGACCACACAGTGTATACATATATACATTTTTGAGAAACAGTTTTTAGCATGAACATATCCACCTGTTTGTCACACTTCACATACATCTGGATAACTGCTTATTAAATGATGAACCTTTGTATTAACATTATTTAACATATGTTTTTAGATGTATCAGCTTGTGGGTATATATGGAGATGTCTATCAGTCACAATTACATTTTTACATGGAACTTGAGAAGTTATTCCACATACTGTAAATCAGTCATTTTAATATACTTTATCATGATACTTACACCTCATTTGCTTACCTAATGACATCTAGGTCTTAAATACCACGTAATCCAATTTTCATTAAACAATTTGTTGCCATTTTTAATTCTATAATATATACATCTATCATGGTCATCAACCTTTTTTGTCATACTAATAGCTTTAATTCTACATTGACAGTTGTAAAGGGGGGTGAATGTTACTAACATACTTGTTCAATTAAGATTAATCTTCAGTAGCTGTAATGTATACAGCTTGCCCTTATGAGACACGGCATTGCTTTGCTTTCATGAAAAACAGCAGTGAAACAGAATTTAAAAACGTCTCATTGCATTAAAGAAAAACATGGTACAAAGATTCATGTAAGTGGCACAGGCTTCTTTTTTTTTCTACAATATTCTGACAAAAGATGCAAATGACCTTGATTGCTTGTGTGTCACTACCCACCTGGAGTGCAATTACCTGTGCTCTTCACAATCTGATTGGACAGAGCACTGGGCTGCTTTGCCTCTAAAGGTAAGAAAAAAAAAAAGAAAAAGCCCAGGTGAGCATTTCTGTGGCAGACACTTGTGGAGTCTTCTGAAGTCAAGACAGAGTGGGCAGAATAAGGATACAGTCCCATTTGTGGAAAAATATACACATATCCAGAAACGGCTAAATAAATGAGGTATGTTTCCACAGGTTTGTGAACTTACATACAATACTGTACTTCAATAAATGTTATTTTAAACTTTCCGGAGTGACGGATTCTTTTAAAATATTTCTTTTTTAATTTAGACGGGTCTGTGGCATGTCTTTCTACATTCTCCTGAAAGCATAAGTATGCCTAAAGTCCAAATGAAAATACATTTTTGCTTAAGACATTTTGAACAGCACTGTTATAGGTAATTTATCCTATTAGCAGATTTTGTAATTGTTTCTTTGTCTGGTATGAGATTTGATTTAATTTCAGAATTGTTCAGGTATGTCTTTTTTTTTGTTCAAATATTCGAAGTAAAGTCAAGAAGGGCAACAGAGATACAGGTATTTGTTTAGTTTTATACAAGATGTAAATGGCAGGTTAAGTGTGATGGCATGATAGGTTAAATGTAGTAACTGCTAAATACTTGTACCCTTTGTTAAATGATTCACACGTATACTACACTGTAAATCCTACATTTTGTCAGTGTTAAGATAAATTGCCATAAGCTCACATACATAACCTTGTGTATTAAATGTCTGCAAATATATCCAAAACCAAAATACAGATAACTACTGTGTACCTGAAATATTATATTTAATCAATTACACTTGCTTGATAAATACTTTCATACAGTGTATGCGTTTATTTGTTTTATCTGTTTTATTTTTATGTTACATGTGTCTTTTCTGGAACAATACCGTTATACATATTTTTACTCACATGAATGAATTAGAAAAAAATATATAATGAAAATGATTATAAACAAATACCTGTGCCAGAAATTTCATGAAACCTGGTTAGTCCCTGGTAATCAATGTCAGCCACTGTATAAATACAGCAACACAAAACTCTTAGATGCTTGTTCATATCTGGCTTGTAATAAGTACATACAATAACAACTAGAAAAGAAAATTGTCCTAAAGTCAACTTCATGTTTTTTACTATTAATCTTTACCCAACCCGTATTGTGCAATGAAAAATAAATAATAAACATGTTCTGTTTAGTAAGCTGATGGAACAGGTTTTGCTGGCTGATGTTATCAATATCTTTATCACTTTTAACATTTCAAACTTCCTACTCAGGGCAGTTTGTAAAATACGCTTGACTGAGATACAGTAATCTTCCAATGTGCTGTATTGTGCTCCAGGACTGTATCTGAAAATGTTAAAAGGTGTAGATGAGATTGCCCCACGTTGTGATTTTACACCTCTGAATGGAATGAGCTGGGATATCAATGATCTCAAGCTTCCACAGGTAGGTTGATTCTTCTAGTATCAATTCATGTATTAATCATTTTTCAACACTATAATCTTATTTGTTTTAAAAAAAAGGTAAAAGTCAGAAAAAATAAAAGATTTATACTGTTTTCATAATGAAGGACTAAAAACATTTGCTCCTTTATTCAGGAATTTTTATAATCCACATTTCAAACAGATACTGATTTATTTTTTTAGTGGTGCCTATTTCTGTCTCAAGTAGAGGTTATTGTAACACAAAAGCAAACAATGGTGTGCAAATAACAATGATTAAATAATGAATTTTAACCCAAAATAAAACAAACAAATGAAGATGTAATAACCAGGTTATCTTCATTATCCCTTTTATATTCATCTAGCAATAGGTTTGTGTCAGAATGAATGGATTTTAGATAAATTCAAACAAAAATAAAGCCTGAAAACTGTAACAGCAAAATGATAATGTGCGCACGTGGAAGATGCTTTGCTAATAAGAAGGTTGTCAAAGCATTACACCAGTTCTTTAATGTTCAAACTAGTGTATATACCACAATTACATCATTTGGATCCTGGTTGGAAAATAGCCTGGGGCCTACTCTGTGTGAGGAAAACCACTTCACACGTGCCCCTCATTCCTGCTTTCTACCTCCACATATATGTTTAGCCACTTATGACTTTTTTATTGCCTACTAAGTAGTTATACTCTGAAGAAATGGAAAAATAAACTGATATACAATAATAGATATATTAAAAACATTTGCATTAGGTAGTGCTGTGTGAATAGTGCACTCAGATACAGGGCCCTTTCAGTATTAAATCAAGAACTAATTGTTTGGAAACTGAAGCGTAATTGTATGATCATTGTCTCTACATATCTCTAGGTAATGGCAGCAGTATTGCTATTATCACAGTTATTACACTGCAGTTGCATTGTAACTACATTCTACTGCAAATACAGGGCAACTATAAAGGATTTGGTTAAATATATTGTAGCTAAACCACAATGTGCACTGTCAGAACATAGTAATTACAGTGTAGTTAAAATGTAAAGTGTTACACAATTCATCCACACTACTATAACTGCTTTGGCTGGGGCCTCCCATTTAAAGTGCTGTTTTTTTACCTAAGCACTAGTTTCCCACAAAGTAGTCATTCTTGATTGATAATTGACCACAGAGAGAGTTACATGTTCAGAGTCGAAGGCAACAAGGACTAGTCATTAAGTATTAGCGACCGCTGCAAAGGATTCAGGATCTGTTTACATCTTTTTTATGACAAGTTTCCAAGTATTAAAAAAAAAAAAAAATGTCATGATTACTTGTAAAAAGGGCAAGAGAACACTGCTGACATGTAATCGGAGTGTTTCCAAATACAGGTAATTCTAAGAACATGAAAAGTCAACATTTACAAGTGCTGTTCAACAGGTTTTGCTTTGGAAAATTGTGTACGCTCAGCTTGCTGTGAAGGGCTCATAAATGTCACGCCAATTTGACCTACCTAGTCTCACTAAGTTACGAGAGGGTTACATTTTAGATACCTTTCTGTATTTGTAGGGCAGCAGTGTGGAGTAGTGGTTAGGGCACAGGACTCTTGACTCGCGGGTTGTGGGTTCAATCCCAGGTGGGGGACACTGCTGCTGTACCCTTGAGCAAGGTACTTTACCTAGATTGCTCCAGTAAAAACCCAACTGTATAAAAGGGTAATTGTGTGTAAATAAATAATGTGATATCTTGTAACAATTGTAAGTCGCCCTGGATAAGGGCGTCTGCTAAGAAATAAATAAAAAATAAATTCATGTGACAGAAATGTCACTGGTTTTAAAAGGTTGCATACTGCAGTAATTCAGCTAACAAAGTACTAAACGAAACAGAACTAAAAAAAAGCTACAAAACAGTTCTTTCATTTTCATTTTCAACAAGATGAATTATCAAACAGCTTTATTTTATATCAGTTACTGCAACTACTGTATAAACATGACAACATTCACTTTTTTCTGTGTTTTTTATGTTATTAAAAAATAACATCACTTTACACTTTGGGCTAAAAAACAAAACAAAAAAAAACATTTAAGGCAGATATATCATCAACATACCCTTTTTTTCTCTAAAGGATGTGAAGCAGGCAGACAGCTTCCAGGAATGGACAGATTCCTATGAGAAGCACATTTACAGCTCTAATGATAAACACGCACAGAGACATTTGAGTGGCTGGGCCATGAGAAACACCAACAACCACAATGCTCGCATTCTGAAGAAATCCTGTCTTGGTGTGGTAGTCTGCAGCAAAGACTGCACAACAATGGGTGGGAGTAAAATACACCTGAGGCCTGCCATCTGTGACAAGGCCAGGCAAAAGCAACAAAGTAAGTACAGATGCTTGTGAGACTCAGGAGAGGTCTGTTGCTATATACAGTATATTAGCTTACATTACTCAGCAAAGACGATTTGTCTTATGAACTTTATTTGCGTATCAAGATCTTGCTCCCTCCTGCAACACCACTGATGTTCTGATTGAAATGAATGGCTATTGTTGGAACAGAAAATAAAAACAGCGTTGTTGCAGGAGGTAGCATGATCTGGATACACTAATGACGTTCATAGGACAGATACTCTTTTTCATGTCAAAGTGAAAGTGTTCAATTTTATTCCCTGGCTAATTTATAATATAAAATCTGAAAACAATCAGGATGTTTAAAAATATATTGCTAGGATATGTGTCTCACAGTGAAATTAATGAAACCTGTGCTGATAATGTTGTTCTATTTGCCAGAAATGGGCTGGAACATTGTCAAATTCC
Source organism: Acipenser ruthenus (assembly GCF_902713425.1). NCBI lineage: Eukaryota > Metazoa > Chordata > Actinopteri > Acipenseriformes > Acipenseridae > Acipenser > Acipenser ruthenus. The sequence goes on from NC_081194.1 coordinate 13,312,478, forward strand.
TGTGCTTTCTCCTTTGAGCGTGTATATTTATAAGGGTGAATATATTGTTTCAGAAAAAGGATGCCCAAATTGCCACGCTCCTCTGACTCTATTGTGCTGTAGAGGTCACGGGGGATATCCTGTCACCAACTTTTGGAGACATGAAGGATCTTACATATTTTTTCAGGTGGGTTGTGTGACTAAACAAGCTCCAATCAATATGTCTTTGGAAACAAAAACACCCTTATGTATTACTAGTAAAAATGCATGAAACCTATTTTTTCTAGATAGAGGATTTTTTTATGGTTAACAAGAGGGCTAATCCAATACCTACTATTCAAAAACATTTGTTATGTAAATTAAACTTTATTGTTAATTATTAATTTTAGAGCTTTTATCTACAAATATAAACAGCAATTCTACAAAACAACCATTATCAGAATTACATTTTGCCCTATCTGTTATGGTTATTTTAAGAATATGTACAATGCACGTGGGTTACTTTCAGTGGGTAGAAAACGGCAACTTCATACATAATTAATTCAATATACCTTTAATAAGAATGCGTAATAGGCACTTTTGGATGAGTGAAGATAATTTTAAAAAGCCAGACTACACTCAGCTCAAATTACAAAGTTGCTATATCTGTCTAACATCTCTTTTTTGATCAAACAAATGCATGCTTTAAAAACGTCCTTACAATGAGGTTAATATTTCTTATTTGTTGTTTTAGTCCAAAGGACTGCATGATCATCCAAAGCCTGAATCAAAATTAGAAGCTGAAGCAAGAAAATCAGTTTGCAGGAAACGTGCAAGTATCTCATTAAAATCACCAAGTCTCAAAAGAACCCAGGATTCAGAGGTATGAACTGAACTGAATTGAAATGACCTGTAACTATAGACATTTGGGTCCATCTCAGTGATTTAAACAGTGGAGGGCCCCCTTTAATCCTGCTCTGCACACTTTTCTTATTTAAATAATAATATCTGTAATAATAATAAAAAGAATAATGTATACTTTATTAATGTCACCAGAAAAGAAGGCTTTGATGAAAAGGGACAACTAAAGTACCCCTCAAACAATTACAGAATATCACTAAATACTTTATAAATAATCCTCCGATATCTTCTCCAATTCAGCCTTTTGCAGGTATAATACCAAGCCAAGAAGCATTTCCCCCTGCCACTTCATCCCATTTAGGAGACCACTTCCAGAATGAGATTGCAGACAGTCTTTGCATTCCTTACCCAAGTGGTTTCAACTTTGGAAAAACTCCTTCCACGGTGGACGGTTCATCTGACATGGATGACATTGGCAGATACTATGGCAGATGTCTGCAGTATGCAGCTGGAAATTACGGTTCTGGGAACTTAACTGGAAGCATGAAAACCTGTGATTCTAACTATGAATACGGAGACAACTGGAGTAGGATTATTAGCTCGCTGAATGTATGCCCAAGCAAGCCCGTCCTTGGCTACGCACATGGTTCTGGAAACTATCCTTATGAAGCTGCGGCTTCACAAAACTTCCTAGATACTCCATTACAGAATAGTTATACCATGTCAGAAAAAAGAGCTGCTCTCCCAGGACTTAAGCAGGACTTTGAGCAGAAATGGGGTGAAGACAGCTGTGAAAAGAAACAACCTTGGAACTGTAAGAACAGTTGTATCACTACTGCCGGATATCCACTTTGTCAAGAAGATCCATGTTTTGAGATGAATAATTTCAGCCAGCCTTTTCCACTGGTCATGAAGACAAATGATCAAGGTTTTTGCTGAAACTAAATATGCAAATACTGGTATTAGTATACAGTAGATTACATAATTTATCTAACAGATTAAGCTATAAAGGCCCTTTGGGAATTTACTTTAAGTTCATAACATTATGTGATGAGTGGTGTGCTGGAGACTGAAGAGAGCAGACATAGCATGATATCTTAGTTTATGACGATCATGCCTTCAGAAGCAATGTTGCCAATTTTCAATTTCTGCCAAAAGGTGTCGTGGACTGTCTACTGATAACCAAGCAGAAACCACCAGACTCATTTCATACCCAGCCACCAAAAGACACATTCACAGTTCATATTAGGTAGTCAAAGCACTAATTGCTGTCTGTAAAACCAGCCATTAAAAATGAGCAGTGGAAATTGTGGTATTACAGTACACATATTTAAGTATTAGTAAGTATTTCATTCTAATTACCATATGTAAATATTAATCTGTGATAAATTCCACACTTATTTATAGGAACTGTCACATATTATAATGTGTTGCCAAGTTTGTTTTCTCGTGTGTTCTTCTTCTCATCGAGCCATCTTCTCTGATTACAAAACCTACTTGCCAGTAACGCTCTAGCAGCCACATATGCTTTTAATTTTCTGCTAAATGACAAGGTGAGTTCCCAGTACAGTAAGTACAGTAGTGAAGTGTATTGTAAACATAATTTTAGGATTCAAGGTGGGAACCAATATTTACATAGTCATTAAGGCTTTTGTACCTTTTTATTATTCTAACTCAATTCCAGAGTTCTGTAAACTACTGTATTTTCACTGTTGTCAAACAAATAAACAAATTACAGTTCAAATGCAATAGAAATGTCCATTAAATATAAATATGTCGTAAATGCAACCTAGGTAGTTTTTTTGGTTTTTTTTTTGTTATAAAAAATATACTGTATGGTACCATCTGAAAGAATTATACTGTACACTTCATTTTTACCTGATAAAAAGAGATACTGTAATGATTTGGCATGTCACCAGACTAAATCGAATAGAGAGGCAAGATATGGATGTGAACCACTAAAATCACAATTCAAAAAACAAGCATCTTACTATTCAAATAAAGACCAATCACTCTAGTTGAGAGGTAAGTTTGTCTAAAGCTGATATCAATATTATTAACTCAGCTGCTAGGATGAGATCCAGTGCAATATATAGTCAAGAAAGGGATTGATCAGATTGTAATTCTGCAAATCTGAAATTCAGATACTGAAGTATTACAGCTTTCCATTAAAGCTTTATAACCATTATTTAACATTAAGTGAACAAATTTAATTGGATTGGCACACTGCCTGATGAATTAATTCAAAGGTCAATAAAAATAATGTATTGACATAACTTTTTGGACTTTAAAGCAGACATGGTTTGGTTTGAGATACAATTATCAGGTACTTTATTAGGTGGAACACATTGGGATTTGAAATGTGCATGAGATCTGGCTATAGGCTATTGCTTAAGATACAGCTTGGTATTCCCAAATAGATAGTCTTCAAATATATGTAAATAGTTATAAAGAGAAAGTGCAGTGGAACCCCAAAAATGATACATTTTCTATAAATGAAATACTAATATTTATTGGCTATTTAAGTCCAATGAAGCCCCTTGAGTCACTAAATATGCATTAGTTGTCCCCTCATAAAAAAGATTTGTTTTTACTGCAAATGTGAACAGGGTGGTTTTCATTTTACCTCACAAAATGTGTTTCTGCATAGTGAATGCAGACTGGTTTCACATTTCTGAAATGGTATCACCATTTTAGAAAAAACATTTCGGAGTTACAGGCAACAGCATTCTTACTTATTTGTATTAGTTGTCCAGGGTATTTATAGTGTTGAACTTTTCAGCAGATTCAAGGATTTAAATTGATTCAGAATACATACAGAAATATAAATGAGATGGTAAAAAAGATCTCGGCAAAACTTTAGTTTAGGGATGCATTATAAGTGGTCATACAGAATCTGTTAATTAGCTACTAACAGTTACAGATTATGGACAGGAAATAATAACATTTGATGGCAATACATAATTGAAATGATGCGACAAATCATTTTCAAACTTTAATACTGGTTCTGTGAGATTCTATGATGTTTCAACTGAAACTGCGAAGGCGCATACAAAGCTGACCTTTCACTCAGTGCTAAAAAAGCAGAAATATGTTGTTACCAAATAATCAAACATTTTTTTAACACATCAATCACTGTTCTTATCAATATGTCAAGCAGTTAAAAGAGTGCATGCTGTTTACATTACAGTAAACCGTTATCATTAAAAGGAATCAGTTTGTTACCCAGTGACTCTTTGCTCATCTCTCTTTTTGTTTTCTTTGGACAAATCTAGTCATAACTACAACAAGATATGGCTCCAGAGTTTTCAGTGACTTCTGGTAACATCGCATGCTTGAATGGCATTGCCAGCTAATCTTATTCAGGATCGAAAGTGGCGTAATGAAATTGGGTTTCTCCATTTCAACACAGATGTTTCAAAAACATGAAAGAAGAAAACAAATAATAATCAAGATGCATTTCATAATTCCTGCCATTACAACATATTTTAATAAGAAAGGACAGGAAGGACAAAATGTTATATTTTAAACTCCAAAAATTCAACATGTTTTTTTTTCAACAAGCCATAACCATGAAACTTTAGTTTTAGTCAGGACAATCTTGCATTAAATGACCACCTTTATTGTAATACAAAATCTTACAGATTTCCAAAAACATTAAACTCAAACAATGGTTGAAGAAAATAAGTAGTGTAAAAACAGTTGGAGCACAGCTTCATCCTTCGGAGAATCCCAGTGCCGCATGCTAAAAAACATACAATAAAATAATAAATCTATGCGACGTGTTCATCCCGGTGATCTCTGGACGAGGCTGGGAGTGAGGTGGTGGTGGTTGGGGAGGAGGTTGCGACGTGCTCATCCCGGTGATCTCTGGACGAGGCTGGGAGTGAGGTGGTGGTGGTTGGGGAGGAGGAAGTCATTCGAAAGCATGGCAGAACTGAGTTTGCGAAGTAGGTTTATATACCTTATAGGTTGATGGGAACTTACTGGTAATTGGCTTCTAGATTGATCAATGAATGTTCTAGGCACTTGTATTAATGATATTAGATTTCCTGGCTGAGAACCTTGCAAGCTTTATATTCTTTTCTTTTACATGGCAAGGTATACTGTGGTCATACAAATCTGATTAAACCAGGCCTAACATCTTCCCTTCACCCAACAGTCACCAGAAAAAAAGCTTTACATCACTACCCACATTGGCTGGATTTACTGTAAATCAGACCTACAGTACAGTAGAAGTGAAATACTCCCTATCCATTGCCAATACTAAATATGTCAAGACTTGTCAAGTTCTAAACGTTATAGAAACATTTCACGTAAATCCACCTACGTATCATATCTTCAGTACTTTGGACAGTTTGGTTTCTCTTTACTGTTGAATTGAAGTAGTAGGTAAACTTAAGACATGGGGAAGCTATCCTTTTTCTTTTTTTGTGCAGTTTGATAGTACTGGTAGGTATTAAACTGCACACGGGAAGGTAGGCCAGAATTTGGCTTACAAAAACAAGCACTGCAACAAGAAAAAAAGTAAAATGTTTTATATTATAGTGTGTGTTTTCCAAAGAGCCTTGATTTTTCATATAACAATGGCCAGCTTGAAGCAGTGATGTCACAATAGCAGCTTAAAATTCAGAGCTCCCCACGGCAACGTCAGTTTAATCTGTGAAACAAAATACAATTACTTAAAGTAACTGTAGCTAACAAAATAATTCCATCAAATGTACCGGTTTTGCATTTCCATTATTTGAATTAGTCTCAAATGTGCAGTTTTGAAATACATTGTTATAGCAATACCTCATTCGAAGGTCATCTGTTACACTTGCACTTCCTGGTCATTTTACCTCAACAGTCTTCTGATTTAAAATATGTTGCTGACTAAAAGCATGTCAGTCAATAAGAGATGCAGCTGCTTGGTTAATAACAGGAAAATAGCTATGAGGAGTGGGGATAATTTCACCATCGAGGTGAATTGACCAAGCAAATGCAACACTAACTGAAAGCATGGCTTTCAAACCAAGTGTAGTACCATATGTAATGTTTTAAAATAAAAGTACATGACAACAGGTGTTTCTTTCAAAACTGCATATTGAAGATTTACATAACACAAAAGATTTATTACATTATTTTGTTAACCACGTAACTAGAAAGCATCGCTAGAGCACATTCCAAGGGGTAAGTCATATCAGATTTAATGATTTATAGACCTTAAGTAAAATAGAAAAGAAAAAGAAAAGTTAAAAACTATGTTGCACAAATGGTTCACTTATTGAGAATTTGTTCTTTGTGTCTTCCCTCACTCATGAATTATTTTTACATTTTCCACATACAACTATGGTGAATCCTCGCTATAAAATACTGTTTGGAGTCAACTGTGAGGTATGCTGGTTATAATACATGATATCAGACAAGTACCAGTAGTAGGCCAAACCTCTAATCTGGGTCAAGTGCAGGATAAGTCTATGAAGAAATGGAATGTGCATTTGATTTGTACTTTATTTTTAATTTTGCTTTTTCAGTTTTGAATTCTACCTTTGGGTTTCCCCCCATGATTATCCTTTCGATGTATATTACTTCCAGCTTCTGATGATGTGGTCCCTGGTAGGATATCACTGATAAACTACCAAGTTAAAGTTGTCCTACAATTCATTCATAAACAGATAGTAACATAAGATACAAAAAATGCATGTCACTCTTTCAAGAGCAATGCTGTTATCCCCCTAGCAAGATTACAACACAGGAGGCAAAACATACTGGTCTGACTATATAACTATTATTATTTAGTCATTTAGCAGACACTTTTATACAAAGCAACTTACAGAGACTGGGGGGTGAACTATGCATCAACAACTGCTGCTGCTACAGTCACCTACAATAGAACCTCGGCTTTATGTTTCAGCCAAAGGACGGAGCACTACGAGGTTAAGTGACCAGAGTCACACACAGTGAGTCAGTAGCTGAGCCGGGATTTGCATTATGGTCCATTCAATAAAGCAGGATGGAAAGCTTTCCCAAGCTCCTGCCAAGCAAAAATAATTTTATAAACAAATGTTTAATGGTCCTTTTTTCTTTGGCTTATACTATCTCTATTAAGTGTACTATTCATTTTCAAGTTACCAGTACATCCATTTTTTTTGTAACAGTATAACCGAGAAAAAAATCCAAACCATTTTCATAAAGGGTGCTGGCAGCTTTGCTGGTAGATCACATTTGTAATCCCACCAATTACCATGTTTACGTGCAGTGGTTCACTCATAGGTATTCCTCCTTAGATACACAATAGTGTCCCTCCTGTCACATAACAACGAACATGGCATGTAACAAAACCAAAATTACAGGTTTAACTATTTAATATTCTAAAAATGTGACTGCATTCGTCCATGAAATGTGTTTGTTGACCAAGAAAAAGTCTTACCATACAAGTTTGAAAAATGAAGCAGCAGCAGCAAAGGCAGACATGTAAAACTATAATTGTATTAATACATTTGATTAGGAATATGGGGCAAGTACTCTTAAACTTGCATCCAGGATATAACGCATGTATATTGATCACTTTCATATTTAGAATTCTAAAAGCTTGTAAACTCTTCAAATCAAATATGTATTCTGGACACTAAAAATTTAAAAACATAAGAAGAACATAAGAAAGTTTACAAACGAGAGGAGGCCATTCAGCCCATCTTGCTCATTTGGTTGTTAGTAGCTTATTGATCCCAGAATCTCATCAAGCAGCTTCTTGAAGGATCCCAGGGTGTCCGCTTCAACAACATTACTGGGGAGTTGGTTCCAGACTCTCACAATTCTCTGTGTAAAAAAGTGCCTCCTATTTTCTGTTCTAAATGCCCCTTTATCTAATCTCCATTTGTGACCCCTGGTCCTTGTTTCTTTTTTCATGTCAAAGTCGTCCCCTGGGTTGACATTGTCTATACCTTTTAGGATTTTGAATGTTTGAATCAGATCGCCGCATAGTCTTCTTTGTTCAAGACTGAATAGATTCAATTCTTTTAGCCTGTCTGCATACGACATGCCTTTTAAACCCGGGATAATTCTGGTTGCTCTTCTTTGCACTCTTTCTAGAGCAGCAATATCCTTTTTGTAACAAGGTGACCAGAACTGAACACAATATTCTAGGTGAGGTCTTACTAATGCATTGTAGAATTTTAACATTACTTCCCTTGATTTAAATTCAACACTTCTCACAATATATCCGAGCATCTTGTTAGCCTTTTTTATAGCTTCCCCACATTGTCTAGATGAAGACATTTCTGAGCCAACATAAACTCCTAGGTCTTTTATCCCATATGATATTTATAATGCACATTTTTATTGCCTGCATGCAATACTTTACACTTTTCTCTATTAAATTTCATTTGCCATGTGTCTGCCCAATTCTGAATGCTGTCTAGATCATTTTGAATGATCTTAGATCATTTTAAAGATTTAAAATAAATTACTTTAAACAAGAACAAATTAAATATGATTTTGGAAAAGAAAAAAAAAACCAAAAAAAACTGTTGGTCTCTGGTGCCATCTTGTGGTATGGCCAGTAAACAAAGAAACTTGATTGTTTCAACGTGCTTCAGGACAAGTGACATTACTCACCCAACCCTCTGCAATTGTGACTCCCAAGACTGGTACATTAGCTTTGGCAGTCACCATTATGCAATTAAAACCAACTAGCTACTGTATACATAAGACACCAGTTATTTCTGGGATTTTGACTCAATAAGATACAAAATAGATTTCAAAATGATTTGTTTATTTAGCTTTTTGCTGCACATATGTATCTGTTATTTATGTTGTACATGAATATTTTTCTAGGCATGTTAAATTGCTTTGAAACAGTCCAAATGCTGTTTCACTGCACTGCGCGCGCTAATCAATTTAACTAGAAAAATCATAAATGTCCTGCCTTAAGTATCCCAATTCACCATATATCTGCATGCTACTGAAATTCAAATTTAATATTATTTTAAAACATAGTTTCAAATCAAGTAGTAAGCCATAAGAATCACATAATAAATTCTTAATTATAATCCAGCATAAAACAATGGACAGTAAAATTATAGTGCTGTTGCTGCTTTTTTTAGGCTGAGAATCTTCAGTAAACTCAAGCTCCATTTTCTATTCAGAGAGGCTTTTCTGATGATGCAGTGTAGCTTTTCACTCGAGCAAAGAACAAAGGTGTGTATGTCTTGTCGATATCAAATGCAGTAACTACAGTTTCAGCCGTTGACCTGAAACAAAAACAATTATAAAATGTACTTCAGCCAGGAGACAATATCAAAGAAAATGCAAACTTACAAAAACATACAGTAAAGCACCCATTACAGAGATGCTTAATTAGTTCAAAAGTCATTATGGTTCCGGTTTTACCTGTAGGTTATCTGGCAAGAGTGATGGATCCAGTTGAGCTTATTGAATCGTTGACATCCTCCAGAACTGAGCTGCAGGCCCATGTGAAAACTGTGCTCCGCTTCCTGGACTGGGCTACAGCGATTACAGTATCTGTTATGATACTCTGGGGCCTTCTGTGGGGGGAGGGAGGGAATCCAGTTTTAATTGCTTCAACAAAACTGTTACCTGAACAGCGCAATGCAGAAACAGGAAGTAAGGGGAAGACTAGATGACTCGCCGAAAATGTGTGCTAGGTTTCAGATGCATCCTTTGTACAATAAAGACAATTTTGGAATGATAAAAACTGTGAAGACTGATACAGATAGAAGACTTTACTGATCCAGACTATTGCAGTAGATGTTGGTTTCATCTTATCAAAGTCAAGAGTACAGGTCTCCCATTTTATTGTTTAAATGTATTAAACTTCACATGGTACTATAATAATCAACCTTTAAAAACTGACCTTCTAAAGCTCAGATTTCCATTGCTGTGTTTCCGGACCAAAATAAAACACTTTTGGACACTACTAATAAAACATTTGTGAAACAGTAAACATAGGATTGCAATTCAATTTCTGGCATGCTTATGCTTTATAAACCAACTACGAGTGTCTCCTTATACCTCCACTTTTTTCTTGGAAACAACAGCAAACACTTTAGTTTGATTGTCTGTGTCTTGGGATAGACGATAATGACCGAACTGAAGAGATTCCATTCTGAAAATAAAATAAATATTGTTAAAACACGCAATGGCCATTATAATTCTTCTAACTTCGGTTAATGAATAACAAATATGCAGGTTACCTGGCATTCCTGTTGCGCAAACGAGGAACTATGACGAGAGGATCTTCAGGGGTGGTAAGCATCATTACTTGGCCATCTGGGAAGAATCTAAAGTACCTATTTACAGTAAAGAGTCAGATCTTATTTTATTCTATATTCAAAACTTAATGACTTAATTATCTTTTCCAATGTCTCCACTTACTAATGCAATGTATTAAAAGATATATAATCATGCATTTTGACAACAAAATCAATAGTGCCTGTCTATAAACTCTAGACTAGCAACCTACCTGTAATACTCCACCTGATGCCAAGCCCTGTAGAATCCATCCAGGGATTGTTCTCCTTGGCGAATGTAAGAGTTTTTGCTGATGTATACACCTAAAAGTAAAACCAATCATTTTACAAACCAATCCATTTGTAAAGTGAGGCAGCTTTTTCATGTAATGTCTTTATATTAAAAGCTTTTAATGGCATCTGCAAAAAAATCTTGGTTTTGCCTTGTTGTCTTACCATCAAACCGGACACGTGGCCGTTCCAAAAACATCTCTCTCCAGGAGTTAAAAGGAACCATTTTGGTGCAACTCCTACCCCACACCCTTAAACAGGCTAAACGCCATATTTCCGGATCCCTGAAAAAGTAAAATATCACCATAAATTTGTGGATTCTAATTTGGTTATAACTTACCAAAAACAAGTAAACACTTTTGATAAAATGTCATTGCCTTGCTTCATGAACACATTACCCTTAAACCAACAAGTGTATTTTTAGATTTCACAAAGTGAAAATGTGGCGGAAGATTTTCAAATTCATAAAAGCTACCCTCACAGGGATGCTTAAAATGTACTATGGAAATTATGTGATGAAGTAAGCACGTATTTCAAAATTATAAAATCTATGTGTTTAAATTAATTGCATCAGATCAATAGGAAGATAATATACCATCTAAAAATCATATCATAGTTCCTCATATCGCGCAATTTAAACACAGCACAAAGTCCTGTACCTGGCACAAATGTAAAACCCACGGCAGACCAGAGACAGCTGTTCAAGAGCCCTCAGGTCCAGATCACTGGAGACAACCCAGCGGAAAATGTACATCAGAACCTCCATTGGCAGAGCTGTGAACAGAACATTTTCCATGGCAAAAAACTGTTTAGATTTAACAAAAGTGATTAATGGAACAGAACAGCACACCAGGACTAGGTTTGTCTGCCCCTGTCCTATAATTACTGTATATAAGTGTTCTAGGGTTAAGGTAAGTAGGTAAACATTCAGATTACAGAGACTGGATTTGGTTAAAATGTATACCTGAAATGTGAGTTTGTGTCATTTCAATATCCGGCTGGCAAATTTTCAGACATGCTTCCTGCAAAGTGAGCTGCTGCTGAAAATACGATAGCAGATCATCTATCTCATTATCAAGGTCTGTTTCTTCCAAACTGTTAACAGGGGGAAAATAAATAAATAAATAAAATAAATATATCTGTTGAAAAATTAATTATAATACATTAATGGATGGAGCACAAGGAGGTTAAGTGACTTGCTCAGGGTCACACAATGAGTCAGAGGCGAAGGTGGGATTTGACCACTGGACCACACACCACCTATATATATACACATCCATTTGAAGAAATGGCATACCCTACTTGTCAACAGACAATATCTACAGTACTTTTCAAAGCTGTGCAACTCATAAATAAGAAATATATACACATCACATATGACCCTATAATCATGTTATTTAGCAATATAGATTAACTGCACCATGTTAAAGTTCAATCCCAAATATGCATAGTAATCACATTTAAACAATTACTAAGAAACAAGATACAGAATTTATTATTCTATTGCCAAGTCTTGTTTAAAGCAAGAGTAATTATCCACATACTAGTTCATGCCAACTTCACCAGAATCTGGGGATCGTGTGTAGTTAATTTTAAATTCAATATCAGGTACAAGCTGCATGGCTCTCCGATAGTACTTGATGGCTGGAAATAAAAGAGCACTGATAATTATCCCTACTTTCCACATGGACTTGAATAGTTAATTTAATTATATACCACATCAGCGGTTTTTCATACAATCGATAAACATATAACAATCTAAGAAAGCAATACTACATAATGTGACTTGGGATGAGACGCCAGTGTGAAAACTTTTAATAAGACATTCTCCCTTGAAAACACAGTAACACATATTTTAATGAATTCACAGAGACTGTACTGCAAATATTTAAAATAAAATGTGTGTGTGTGTATATATACTGATGCACAATGAAAACGCAACATGAATAGCTCATTGGGTACATACATAATATTATTTACATTTTAAATAGTGAGCATATAGGTTTGTTGATTGTTTGAGTAGTACTGTTCCTTGGGATAACAAAATACTGAGCTCAAGTCATGTGATTTCATAAAAACGGCAGGTGCTCAGTTTTTGGTATTTGAGTTGAGTTAAAATTGCCAAAATGAGTCGATTAAGAATCTGTATAAATAGCCATTCAAAAAGACATGATTTAATTAATGCAAGAACAGCGAAAGATATGACCATGCCCCGCTTGAGTAATGAAGATCGCCTGGTTGCTAACGGTATGATTGAAGGCGGCCAGAGAACATCTAAGGTGGCAACAGAGAGAGTAGCAGAGTGTTTTATTCACAGATTAATGCCGTTTTGCCTTGACAGACCTGACGTAAGACGACGTGTGTGGAGACGTTGTGGTGAGCGTTATGCTGACTGTTGCCAACCGGTGGGGCGGTGGAAGTGTGATGATGTGGGGAGGAATCTCGTTTAACACAAGAATGCCTTTGGTGCAGATTGAGGACAACCTTACTGCTCAGCAACATATTGACGAAGTCCTTGAGGCAACAGTTTTTTCAGTTCCTGCAAGCCAATCCGGATGTGTCAATTTTCCAGCAGAACAATGCAAGACCACACAGTACTAGGATTACAATTGCACGACTTCAAGAAAACAATGTGGCCAGCTTTTTCTCCTGACCCGAGTCCAGTAGAACATCTGAGGGACCAAATCACCAGTGCCATCCACAGGAGACAACCACGACCAATCAACCTTCGCCAGCTGGCTGCAGCTGCACAGGAAGAGTGGCGGAACATCCCACAGCGGTCTATCCAGAGGCTGATCAGGTCTATGCCTCAACACTGCCAGGATTGTGTTAATGCTCAGGGAGGTCATACCCGATACTAACTCTGTAATGTTTTCATATGAAAACATATGATTCTCTGATCTGTATTTTTGTTCACATTTTCCGTGAAAATTAGACCCGAGTGTTGCATTGCAGCACGTCTTTAAAAGCAGGAGTACTTACCATCAACATTTGCCAATTATAAAACAAATTGATGCAGTATTTTAGGTATAAAAGTTATGGAACTGTAGCACAAGGAAATGTAAATCATAAGTTTCTAACCCTTCCACTGAACCAAATGCCTTCCATGCTTTCAAGACTTTTACAGTGTTGCAAGGTGGCAGTGGCTCTTATAAAAGTTTACCACAGTATTGTTTGTATTTGTATCATGCTTTTCCCACAGTTATCCTTATATCCTTATTATCCTTACCTTCATAAACCGCTCCATTCTGTTCCTGCTCCACTGCCTTTAGGAACAGTTTGCTGGCCTGAGGGACAATATGTGACGATTAGCATATTTAATTCTAGCATAAGTATGTACAATTGGCAAGACTGACCAGTCCACTGATTTATTGATCATTTTCGTATACCTGCAGCAATTATGAATACTTGATAATATTTTTTAGGTGTATTTTCCAGTGTAATTGGTAATCTGCAAAGTACATGCAATGTCATCTCCACTTAAAATGACTTCCCTTGCTCTTTAGAAGAAAAAAACAGCTGATTTGAATATAACTTCCTCTTTCAAATTGTAATTCCAGGTTATTTTGTTTTGGCAAATGTTTACCTTTTCCTCCCGGGCCAACTCCTGCTTCCTCTTGAGATCTTCAGATCTTGAAGGAAAACCTTTTCTGGTGCCACTGGAAGGAGTCAGTTCAGACATCCATTGAGCCCGAAAGACACTGAGCTCCACCTGGAATTGTGAAGGCAAAGCCACTTTGTAGAATGTACAGTCATTAATGATTAAAAAAAAAATAAATGCGTGTGATCAATTCACATATTTGAATTATTATTGAATTATTATGTTGAATTATGTGAAGATAGCATATTGGATTTAATACAATTATAAAATGCATATGTTGCCTTTACTTTGGGGGAAGATTTTTACTTGATTATATATCCGATATTAGAATAGGAAAAATGTTAATAGGAATATTAATAATATGGTATCAAAATGTTGCTCTGCACATCAAAGGGCCATCACTTATTAGCTAAATAAAAATGACTATTCAATAAAACAGAAAAAAATGTGCTATACTTGGGAAATAAAGCTTTTCATGATGTTCTAACAAAGAACAACTAATGATTAAATCACAATAAGTAGGTCACTCACTTTGGAGGAAACACAAAAATGTTTACATAACAAGTTAATTAACTATTGGGTCTCAAGACACCTGTAATATACAATAGGAACAATTGCTAATTACAAAAATTTAAATCCTCACCTTTAGGTCAGAATCATCTGACATTTCGTTATCTTCCTCTTCCAAAATATCTGTAGAGTTCAAATTACCTTCTGCCTGTGAAATTATATATATATAAACAATAACAACAACAACAACAACAAAACAAAGTTTATCAAGCATCACAACACGTGTTACTTCTCCTAAATAAAACGGCGATATGTACGTACCTTAATCCTTAGAATCCCGAATAAAACTAATGTCTACTTCCTGATCTAAACGGGCAGTAACAAACAATAATGAAAGGTTCAAAACGTAGAAAATCAATAGCTACTGATATGTAATGTCGTGCAAGAGTGACACTTCATGAAAAAAACATATTTTAATCGTGTTCTTATTGTTACCATTTTACTTCATATTTATATTAAAAAAAAAACGTTACGCAAAAAGGCTGACAGTACTTGGCAAGTTTGCATAACTACTACCCGCACAAATATACACCCATATAGACACTAAATAATTTCCGACAGTCACACATTAATAATAAAACAAATACTACATATAATATAATTGCCAAAAGGTATACTGAAAGCACTGCACATTTACAGTTTTGTATTATTCTACACAGCATTCCTTCTAGGTAAAGTAAATAAATCATTCAGGTGACACAACGCCCGTGTGAAGAGGGGGCCACCACCAGTCGATCAGTCTAATCTCAAAGGGAACAGAAGCAAAAAAATATATATACCATTTTAGATTTTCTGTAGTTCTTAATCTTGTTCCAGCTGCAAACAATTTTGGGGTTAGTTCAGTTCGCGGTCAGAAAAACGAACGACGCAGCGTGCAAAATTACGAGCTCTCCAAACAGCAGCCATGTCGGACACAAGCTGCTGCAGAGTGAAAATGCTAAACTAACTACATAACAATACGGAGAGCCAGACTTGCCATAACAGAAGAACCAACTACGAGTGAAAAGCGAAAGAGCAATGGTCCCGTATTTAAATGAGCTTCAGCTGTAAGTTTATATGACGAAATTTCTCCAAATATATATATATATATATATATATATATATATATATATATATATATATATATATATATATATATATATATATGTTAAATTTTATAGTATCAGTGCAGTAGCACATGGTAAGACCAAGCCTGAAAGTTTCGAAGACACTGTCCTTTTCTCTAAACAAGGCCAATATGTTTCTCTCTCTTCAGCCCTGATGTTAATTAGTAAAAACTTAGCCAAACTAGCAACCCTATTCCACAGAGCTTAATACACTATCTATAATGTTTAACATTTCAAAAATAGATGGGACTATGGGCCTGTCTGAATGAATTCCCTATACATGTGACGGTCTCTGCTGATATCTCCATTAGCTTTGATCATTCCACTGTTATAGTGAATTATAGCTAAAACTGAGAGATAGCAAATGCTCATCATAAAAGTTTACTGGTTGCTATCACAGACAGCCCAAGTTTATGAGATTAATTTCAGGGAGAACCAACAATACCAAGCCTAAGATTAATTTTCCTTCCTGTGATGATGAAATACATCTGAATATGTTCTCTGCATTTGCTGAATTACAGATAGGCATATCTACAAAGCCTAGTGACTTGATCTTTCTCTTCATCAGAGTACCTTGCAAGGATAGCACACTCTTTTTCACACATGCAGCATGATTTTCAAAAGGGGCAAAATAAGAATGAGGTTGCAAAGTGATTTCTAAAAGCTGATTGTAATGTCAATACTCACATCTATCATTAGACTATATGGCCTTTTCTCTGACAGAATATGCTGAAACAGGTTTCGGGAACACTGGTTCAAGTGCATTATTTACAATGGCAGATGTTTTTGTGTAAGAACAGGTATAATGCTTTGCTGTCTCACTGTCTGGAAACATCTTGTGAAACAAACTTACTGCATGTGGAGCCACTGAAAATGTCAGGTTGTGCTCAACTAAAAATCCAGCATTGTTAACCTTATTCTGAAGAGTTCTATCCTGATCTGTCCAGATCTGCCTGCCTCACACGCTGTAACCCCTGCAGTGCAAATAATACAAGTACATTTTGCACTTGGTTTACAAAAGATGAGGATGCATGTCTTAAGACAATAAAAAAGTAATTTACTGAAATGAGTGCTAAACTGTGTAATAGTGTAAAAGGAGACTTTCAAACTGGTAGCATAATCCTGTTACTCCTACTTACAGTAAAACACTTCTAAATTACAGATGTAGTCAGGAATTTCCATTAAATACCTTTTATTTTATCCATTACTATTCAATGTGTAGAACATTTAAAATAATCTAATCCTGCAGTTCAACAAAAAGAGACATTACCCAAGTACAAATAAACAGTGAAAAATTATAATCTAGGGATTTAAATTGTATCAGTTTATTTATTTTCAGGCCTATAACATTAACCAGCGTTTTTCTCCTTTCTGGGATGATGGTGCTGAAAACATTCAGGCCCTAAATGTTTTGCGAATTTAGCACTTGTTGGTGCTTTGTTTAATGGTCATTACAGCTGTGTTTTTAGTTTTTAATTAGTTTGATGTAAGACGGGTTTGCAAAAGTTAATTAATTTTTTATAGTAAATGAATAACTGACAAATCTTGAGGTGTTCTGAGTACTATCGTTTATTTCTTTAAATACGTGAACGTGTGATGTGGTTGAACAAAGAAAACAATCGCTTATAGTAATCCTCTTTCTGCGGTAGCTACACATCACAACTGCAACGTCTACTTCTAGTGAAGTAGTACACCACTGACAGTGCATTTAGTCGTACTTCTGAGAGGTTTTCAATCATTTTCAGGAGGAGGGAGGGTGTTTAAGGAGATCACGTACGCGGGTTATGTACTTAAATGGAAATAAGGTACACTAAAACTAACGGTAACTTTTATTTTTCGTATTGTTGTAGATTAATAAAACTGCTTCCTAACTAGTTTTAATGGGTTAACGTTGCTATAGCATCAGAACCATATATTTTAACGTTACATTTCTACGTTAAGTGTTGTGTTTTTCAAGCAGAAAAAAATAGGTTAAATTAGGAATTAACAATTGGTAAAGTTTTAAATGATTTACATCAGGGTAGAAGAGAGACAAGGGGGAAACTAGAGGTATGTGTTCTAAAAAGAAAGTCCAGGTCTGGTTCGTGTTTCATATTCACCTAAGTCCACGGCATGAATCTGTACACTTGTTACTTTACAGCACTGTGTTCATCTGGTTACCTTGAAAATGTGCCTCGGTACCAAACACAACAACAGCACGGTTCAGCGTCTCCTAGGTCCGTTGGCGACCATATATTTCTAGAGATCGACCCATAGCAAAACAAATAAAAAAACGCTCAGTTCTAAACTCCGCCCAAAGGCGTGTTTACGAAAAAGTGGATTTAAAGGCAATTTTATTAGGTTCACCCGCCACGGTCTTGCACCGCCCTAAAGGAAGCCCACTGCGCAGAGTTGACTGCCTGCGCCATGTTATTTGCCAAGCAGTATGGAGTTGTTTGGGTGGCAGCGAACGGGATGTCATTAACTATCAGTGGTGTGGATTGATAGTGAGCAGGTTAGTACAGCAACGTTATCGCTTGATGATAGAAACAAAATGGTGTGTGTTGATTGGAAGTTAACAATAGTGTCGTTGTATCGTAACCAGAGTGATTGGAAACCTACACAATTTTGCGTGATACTGTTTAAGTTGCAGTGTTTTAGATTTAGAAATAATACATAAATCCTGCTTTACTACGCAGGGTGCCAGTTTGGAAATACTGTGTAAATCAGGTAACAGTAATGGCATTTTTTTCAGAGTGTCTGTTCCTAATGTATTTACTTTTTTTTTTTTTAAATATACATTTGTAAGATTTTTATTTTATTTTTGTTAATCTTTGTATTTACCGAAGATGATACAGTACAATTTAAACAAAATTGTATGCGCCAGTCTAAAAAAGGAAGCGACGTTTTCAAAACATAACACTGGTTTTAGGTACAGAGTCTTTTTAGTAGACCGAGGCGTATAGGGAAGTCGCTAAGCAGTCTGTTTGGAACCGTGTCCAAACGAGAGTGAAGTACCTGTATGAAAGCGAGTGGTGTACGGTCCGTTCAGAAAGGCTACAGTTATTTAGTTCAACAGAGGCGTTGATGAAGGTCTCAAGAGAGACCAGTATCATGACTACCAGAGGCAGATTCATCTGCCAAAGTCAATCATCCATTTTTTTTTATTACTATTTTATGAAATGTAAAATGTAACAAATAATCAGTTTTTCTGGAGATTATATTCGTGGATACCAGTATATATTCTGAATGTAAAAAATTTAGGACAGTTATTTGTGTTTTTTTTTTTTTTATTTAATACTGTACAATAACATTTTTTAAACCGTATAACATTGATATGATGTAGTAATCATATTCACAGTCTTATTTTTTTTGATACAGTACTTTTTTTAGTTAGTCAGTTCTTCCTTCATAATTTTGATCTTATCTGGCAAAACATTTGATCATAGGCAGCTGATGTGCTTATCTGTATAATCGTCTCTTTCTATAGTTGACCTGGTACTGAAAAACCCACATATAATGGCAAGCAAGCTGCATTGTTCATTGTACTGAATTCAGTTCCTTTGCAGTAGCATTATTTAACAAGTGATTTTTAGAAGAAAAAAAAAACTTTACAGAAAGAAATTTCATAGGCAAATAAATTAGAAAATAGAATTAGACCTGCTAGAAATCCTGGATTATATGTGCATATCCTTTGGCTGTGTTATCCAAACATGTATCCTTAAATACATTTTGTATTTTGAGTGATCAGTGCTGTATTATGTAATGTTTCAGAACAAAATGGCCCTGGCGTAGTCTATGGTTCCAGTGCACTTAGGAGATGGAATGTTTAAGAGATGATTTTAACATAACGTTTAAAACCTTAAAAGAGACGAGAGAGACTTGCTTTTTTCCTGCCAACACAGCTGCAAAGTAACATTTTACTCTTGTGTGTAAACTTTTAAATGTTGTTTTTTTTTTAATGAATACATCCTTACAGAATATATATATATATATATATATATATATATATATATATATATATATATATATATATATATATATATATATATATATATATAATATATATAATTCATTCATTCTAATAATCAAGTCATATCTGGGTTTTGTGTATTTTGACATATACTGTGTCAGGCATGCATGTGTGATAAAAAAAATAGTAGGCAATCCCACCTTTTAATTGGGACTTGGATACTTGCCCTTTCCTTTCTTAATTAAGCTGTCCTATATTTTTAGCAATTGTTCTACACTTTTATCCGTTACAGTATATCTGGATTAGGCCTGGATAACATTTGGCATCTTGTTAATCAGGCTCTTAGGCCATCTGCTTGCCTAATCGCTCCTGATCACTAACGTTATAGAAATTTATAAGGATGGTTCTTCTTTTTATTTCTGACGCAGCAACTATGAATTCTCATAAAATAATGAGTTGTTCAGAGTCTCTCGGTAAAATAGAAGCTTTTTGATTTTAATAATTCTGAGTTAAGATGGGTTTGTCGGGCATGGAGAGATGAATGCTAAATGATATCTGGAATTAAATTTAATCCAAAGGTTTCTTTTTTAAAATCTATTTACATATAAAAATATCTCATCTATAATTTGTTGTTTTTCATCAGGTAAAAGCGAAGCCTGTAGAAATATGAATTCTACAGACCTGAGCGCAGCCTCCTATGTTCTCCGCTGCTGCTGTCACAGAAAAACCTGGTTGCACTCAACAGGAGGGCTACCCATCCTGAAACAAAACATTTGGTTTGTAGAGCTATGCTGAAAGTGTGAAGGAGCATCATGAACAGATACACTACTCTCAAGCCGCTTGGAGATGGGACCTATGGTTCTGTTCTCCTGGGAAGAAGCCTCGAGTCAGGACAACTGGTTGCTATTAAAAAGTAAGTTGCTTAACATGTAATTAAGCATGAACTTGAAATCAAATGTCAAGTGAAGTTATATTCCCATTTTTTTATTACTATTTTTATATATATATATATATATATATATATATATATATATATATATATAATAATCTATCTATATCTCTATCATCTCAAACTTTAGTCATGAACAGTATCCACAGTTGTTCAGACACCCTTAAACTCCCATCTAATTCCTACAGTGTGTATGGGAGCAATCCAGCTGTTAAAACAGGAACCTGTATTGTAACCGACAAGTTTATAAAGAGAACTGTTAAGGAATTTCATTCAGACGACCTCACCCCTTCTTAAAATATATATTTTTCTTTTATACTGAAGCAACCGGTATATGTGATTCATTTCCTTTAACAACCATGCAGAAGTAGACCACATTTCGTTTTAAAGGCACATCACATGGTCCTTAGTTAATGAATGGTCTCGTATGCGTAGTGTCAGCTGACTTTGCATATTGTATAGGTCCTTCATTTAAAAGCTTTGTGCAGTGTGCACTACAAAGCCAATGCATTTCACTGATCTCAAGTTAAAAAATTATGAAACATTAAAGTATATTTTTAAACATATACATTAGATTTTATTTTTCACGGGGCAGGAAACAGGGCTGTGAGAGGAAGGGAGTGCTTTGCAACTTAGGATTCAAGGCTCGGCCTCTAAAGAGAGAGAGAGAGAGAGAGACGGGACGGGACGGGACGGACTCCAATCGAGAGAGCCTTCCCTATGGAATCGAGGCTGGCCCTATCGGCCTCTGGTCCCCTGAAACATAGAATCCTCTGACTTCTCAGAGTCGTTATAGGCTCAGCCTTGCGACCGTGTTCGACCTTCAAAGGACGGAACGGCTCATATGAAGCCTTGACATACGGAAGAGAATCTGAAAGAAAACAAATAATTATTAGTTACGGGACTTGAGCGCTAAGAGTATGAGGGCCACATCCCAGGAGGATAAAGGAGGAAGTAAGACAGAGCCTTCTTTCATGAGGCAAGATAAAGCACATGAGCTGTGAAAGAATAGTGTGGCAGGTGGTCCCTTCTGACTGCACAAAGAACCTGTGGAGTTACTGGAACTCTAGGTCGGGGAAGTGAGAATCACTATGCCCCCAGAGGGGACCGACACAGAGGCACGCGACATTTGAAAAAAGTGAAGAGGAGGAGGAGGAAAAAAGCTAACGCAAGAGAAAGAGCTGAGCTGTGACTGGGTTTAAATAGGGAGTCAATGATGATAGACAGGTGAAATTAGGAAATAGCAAAGCCCTGGTTCACACCCCATGAATTTCACCGAAGTTAACATTAATCTCAAAATGGAAATGGGAAAACACTCACATTTAATTATGTTAACATTCAGCTTTTTTTTTTTTTTATAATAAAACTTCCTGGATATTTCTATTTGTTTTAAGTACTGACACTGTGAGCAGACATCTACAGATAGATGGTGCTCTGCTTTCAGTGACAAAATAAAGATGTTACTGGCCTTGCAATCAGATTTCTGGACCTATTTTCTAGCTTGGCAAATAACCCAAATTGGAGGTTATTGAATAATACATGGTGGAATGTTATATTGCATGAGTGTTGTTTTTTTTTTACAGAGCTAATATACCTTGTAGACAGTTCTCACTCTGTTACAGTATTCTGGGAACATTTACTTAGTAATTGTTATAATTTCCCAACATTTGGTTTTATTTCTTTTTTGTCTAGAATGAAAAGGAAGTTTTATTCTTGGGAAGAATGCATTAATCTCCGGGAGGTCAAGGTAATTCATTCATTTTTTTAATTGGGATTTTAAAAGGTCTTTGTGAAAAATGTCAAAGGGCTGTATTTCTATACATGTGATCTTGTCATCTTGCCCTCCCCCTATCCACCCAGCAGCTGCAACCGGTCGTAATCTTGTACTTTAGTCTAATTCCTAGACCGGCTTAACCCTGTTGCTGTCTCTTTCCATTCACAGGATACACACACACAAAATGCAATAAGCCAGTGACAGCATGCCATTTTAACCCTTTAATTTAAACATAAAACTTGAACACATGTTTCTTTCTGTAATGGAACGCTATCCACACCAGTACTGTAGGACACTGAACAGTCATATTATTCCTTTAAAAAACAATAAGGCAGTAGCAGTTATGCAATATATTTTTATAAGGATAATGGCTAATGTGGATTTTAGATCAGAGGTGTATATATATATATATATATATATTATATGAAAAACCTACTTTCAATTTCTTCAGCTTTTTTTTTTTTTTTTTTTTTTTTTTTTTTTTTTTTTTTTGAGTAAACGCAATGTTAATGCCCAGGTGTGAATGAGTTCTGTGTGTTATTTTCACTGTTAAATGTTATTTATAAAGGTCTAAAAGCTTTTCCTTTTTTTCTAGTCCCTGAAGAAATTAAACCATGCCAATGTAGTCAAACTGAAGGAAGTTATCCGGGAAAACGATAATCTTTATTTTGTGTTTGAATATATGAAGGAAAATCTCTACCAGTTGATGAAAGATAGGTGAATACCTCCCCCCCCCACCCCCCTTTTTTTTTCTTCTCTGTAGGTATTTAAAGTGGGTTCATCAATCTTTTGTATGGGTAACATGTTTGTGTATTTAGGAACTTTACAGTGTATTCTAAAGTTAAAACATTTTCTCAATTTAATTTTCAGGACCAAGTTGTTTCCTGAATCAGCTGTAAGAAACCTCATGTATCAGATACTGCAAGGAATGGCCTTTATTCATAAACATGGTACAGTGTAGCTTGTGATTTTACTTGCACAGAGCTGTGTGGTACAAGTAATTGGTGGTATTTCACTGCATCAGTTATTTAAATGTCATTGGTATTCAGTACAAATTAAACTTCTTTTAAGTGCTGTCACTGATTTAATTATGTTTTCCAATGTTCTAGGATTTTTTCACAGAGACATGAAACCTGAAAATATCCTGTGCATGGGTCCAGAACTTGTTAAAATAGCTGACTTTGAAATTAGATCTCGACCGCCTTATACTGATTATGTCTCAACAAGATGGTGAGTTCTTTATTGCTGCTTCAAATAGGAGATTTGTATGGGAAAGGCATAAAACGTCAATGGTGGCTGGTATTATCCCAGCTGATCTTACTTCTGGGATGTAAACTGATTCAGTTATCAGTAGCTGAACTTTTCTTTTTTGTTTTTGTTTTCTAAAGCCTTAAAGGATGGGTTTTAAATTTGCATAAGCTCTCCGATAGATAACCATTTTGAGAGCAATCCGTTTTCATGCATGTTGCCATTTATGGTGATCATCTGCAGAAGACAGTCGGCCTCCAGTAAGTCTATAATGCATGGTACAGGAAAAGGAATTGGTCTACCAGCGAGGGCATTTTGAATTTGACCTAATTGTCTATTTTCTTAATTGTATCTGCTTTTCAACGTCTATTTTAAAGGTACCGCGCACCTGAGGTTCTTTTGAGGTCCACTAATTATAGCTCTCCAATTGACCAGTGGGCGGTTGGCTGTATTATGGCAGAACTCTACACCCTAAGGCCTCTGTTTCCTGGTTCAAGTGAAGTCGATACAATGTTTAAAATCTGCCAGGTATTGGGGACACCAAAAAAGGTAAACATGGCAGTCTCACCTATGCAATCATATATGTATACATATTTTAGAGGGAGAGGCTTATTCAATTGTGAATGTGTCAAACATTTTACGTTTTTACGCCATGGTGGGGGGTGTCTTTTACCAACAATTGTTTTTATTGTACTCCCCTGAAGAATTGTTAACTTTTGTTGATCATAAAAATTTGAATCATTAGTCATTTTTTAAAATATTTTTATGCACAGCCCATAGGTCAATAATCAATTTCTGTAAGAAACATCTGTTGTCCTTTCACATTTGTTTTTTTCATAGTACATAGAGAATACATGGGTGCACACTTTGTTTTGTTGGTGTGTTTGCAGTTATAACTAGTACGTTTTGTTTTCATATTAAAGAATGACTGGACTGAAGGCATTCAACTTGCTGCAGTGATGCATTTCCGCTGGCCACAGTGTGTCCCCAGCAACCTGAAGACCCTGATTCCTAACGCTAGCAGTGAGGCGATCCATCTCATGAGGGATATGCTGCAGTGGGACCCAAAGAAGCGCCCTACAGCCAGTCAGGTATTGCATTGGATAAGTGCTCCTTCCCAACTACAGAAAATTGATTGTGTGTATAAAAACCTAAATTATCCACACCTACTAATGAAATGAAGTCAAATACCAAGGGGAATATGTCTTAACATCAGTTCAGAAACAGTAATACACTTTTTTTTTTTTTTAAGGTGGGAAAAAAAACAAAACAATACCTTATATTTAAATTTGTATTTTATTTTTAGGCACTTCGTTGTTCCTATTTCTATGTTAGTCAAGCCTTGGGGACTCCTCGGCAATTGCAAGAGCTAGAGAAACCACAAACAAAGCCACAACAACTACCACAGCACCTGAAACCTGTGCGTCCTCCTCAGCCCCCACCTCTGCACCAGCACCGCTCCCCATCTAGACCCTTACAACAAATCCAGCCTGCTCAGCACCCAACGTATCCACACAAGACTGACTCTACACAGGAGGTGTTTGACAGAGCAACACAACTGGAAGGACAGACCCGGCCTCACCAGCCTCTCTTTCCTGTGTTAAAAGCCAAAGAGTCTTTGCTGGTAGGAGCCAAACATACGTGCTTGAGTATTTGTGTAGAAGAGTTCTGGGAACTGAATGTGTCATTTTTTTTAATAAACAGAATTGTTTATAATGTTACTGCTACCATAGGTTGAGCCATATTGGAGATCTGTCTGTCTGTAACTTCCCAAATGCTTGCCATTTACTTTTTTTTCACTACAAATTTCAAAACGGCCAACACAAAATAGCTTGCATATATCCTTTTAAAATGGCTCCTGAAAATAAAAATGCTTTCAGAGATTTGGGGCACATGTAGGTGAAGAATAAAAAAAGTTTGCCTTATTAAATTTTTGGTAAGATTCCTTAAACATATTGACACCACAAGTCAGAGATTCCTATTTGACGTGGATTGTCTTAATTGTGTTTTGTTAAATTTAATTTTAAGAAAAAGGGCCAAACATGTATTAACAATTGCCTTGTTGATACAGCATGTTAGGCGTTTTATAAATGTACCCCAGTATTTACTAAATAAATGTATAGCTGCTTCACAATATTTAAGGACTTAGCAATGAAATAGAAATCTTTGGAAAGGTAATGTTAGTTTGGATGCTGTGATAGAGATTGAAGCCATGTGCAATTGTGAAATCCTGGTTCAGAGTCCAGACTGAACGATTGCATTACAGTGTGGTGCTGGGCCAAAGTGTCCCTAATGTACCTTCTGCTATGGTTTTACTGATAAATAAAGCCCTGGGAAAGATAACATTGTATACCGTTTTATTGTAGAAAGCGGCAGCACCAGAGACAGAAAACTCAGGCCCTCCTGTTTTTCATGACAATCCAAAAGGTAGTAGACGACGATGGGGTCACGTTTCAGGTGTTTTGAAAAGCTCAGATGACTGGGAGGGCTTTGAGGAGATGGAAACGAATTCTCTGAATAAAGCAAAGATGGCGAATGACAACAGGAGACAAGGAGAAGATGCACTGGGCAGGTAAAATTCCCTCCTTTAGAGAATCTCAAGATCAGTTACCTGTGGTGGTAGCTAAAATTAATCCCATATTTTACAGATTTGGAAGTGTCTTGGCTCTCAATCCATCAAACAGCAAAGGGATTGGCAGTCTTCCAAATGTAAATAACTTGCTTTCATATCAAGATCCGACTACATCTAGGGCGATGTCAGCTAAACAGCATTACTTGAAACAGTCTAGGTATTTACCAGGTTAGTTGCTGTAGTCATTGTTATTATTATTTGATAATAAACTAGAAGTGCTTGTACTCAACAAGATAATTCTTTGAATCTTGCCTATTTTTAATTTCCATTCCATAGATCTCAAAAGTGCAGCTTTAAAAGAAATCCATGTTATAGCAAACTTTTTATAATAGTAATGTTTCACAAATCCATTTTGTATTCCTATATTCACTTGTTGCCTATATACTATAATAAGCAGTATCTCCTTTTTTATCTCTTTTTTCATTCATGATAGAAAGCTACAAAATGACTTTCACACTGACTTCTGTATTAGGCAATGGAATAAATTTATATTTTAACTGTGCATGAGTACATACCATAAACCAAGTGGCATACCCATATGTTTTATACAGAAAGGGAGTGCAATGCATGGTTCACAGTACTTTTACTGCACTGTGCATGCTTTCACTCTCACACTCGTGTATGTTTCTGTTGTGTTGGTACCAGTACTGATTTGTCATTGTTTCCTCTCAGGCATAGGAGCAAAAAAGAATTTGGTGACCAATCCACGCAAATACCACACAACAAACAATTTGTGGGCAGGTGTCGGTTTGCCCTTGGGAGTCATTGGTGGAGCCTTACCAGGTAGCAGAACCACTCCAGGTAAGAAAAAAGGCTGATGCTTGGTTTTATGCAGATCCCTCCCAGACTATTTTGAACCTGCTGTAGCCAGTCCAGAACTAGAAAATGACAGCATATGCATTGGGTTAGCACTGTCTATTGGTGCCTAAAATGATAAATGACTAAAAGGACAATAGCAAATGCCCTAGCCACAAGTTTAGTGCATTTGTAGTGCTTAGTTGCAGAGCTTAAAGGAGCTTAAGCAGTCAGATAAGGGTTCCCAGATGACCCAATGAGTACCTGGAGTAAAGCGGGGAGGTCATAATTAGTTGCTTTTGTCAGAAACTTGTCTTACTGAAGCCAAAGGCATAAATACAGAGGGAGGATAAAAAACACCTATGGTATGTACGACAGGCTGTACCTCCCATGATTTATTTTAATTTCTTACACAAATAACATCCCCCACCATGTATTGTGCATTATGTAAAGAACATTACAAAATCCTTGGGTTATGCGTTTCTTAAGAAGGAAGTAGGTTCTGCTGGCCAAAAAGTACAGCTGGCATCATTTGTAGATTCACCTAGTTCACCTGGTAACAGGCATATTATCTCTTGGAAAGTATCTGTGCAGGCTAGAGAAAGGAGTTATTTCTGTCATGAGACCTGTTTAAGAATGAGGAACAGTGAGTGTGTTTGATACTTTCCATTGCAAATTGTGCACAAAACTAGTGGTCATTGTAATACTGCCTGTACAAGTGCTGACACTTTATACATTAAATTATTAACTGACTTTTTTTTTTTTTTTTGCTTTTGGTGTTTGTTTATAGCTTATGCATCCCATCGAAGCCAACCCTCAACATTTGCTCCGCCTTCCAAGAGCACATCTGGGCTAATGCCGCGGCCACCACCCGTGCAAGCTATCCATGGGAGGACAGACTGGACTTCGAAATATGGTGGACATAAATAAGAATTCAATATATGCACCGTTCAACATAAGAAAACTGAAACAAGACGTATCCATATCCTTCTGCTTCACCTAAAATTCTAGTAGTGCAAGAGGACATGGCAGATTGCCCTCAGTGTGCAACATACTTGCATGTTAGACCAGTCACTTTGTGAATTAGTTTAAGTAATGGTATGTGCTGAAGAGAGCATAATGTATAATGCTGCATTCAGTGTTTGTGTCAATATAACTGTCAATCATTATTGTAATACTGTGCTTTTCACTTGAGGAGGGGAAAACATGTGCTTTTAGTATACAGCAATAATGTGTTAATTTTGTAACTTTCTGTAATTGTAAACTTGGTTGCTTTTCTGCAAGGAGAGTCCGCCCCTAACCAACACGTCATCAGCAAGCGCATAAAGGCTCCATGTTTTATTCTCCCATGTCGCTTCTTTTGTTTTGGCCTCTTACATGCTGGGAAGGCAAAACGGGAGTTGACCGCTTAGAGCCTGGAGGAAGGGCAACCCTCAGCCACGGATTCCCTGAGGTTTCCCCCTACCTCAAAAATTAAAAATATGTGAATAGGGGGTTTTTCCTTACCTGAGTGCCGAGCGGTTTGTATTTAGTTCTGTGGGGTGCGTGGTCAGGCTGGAGAAGGGCTCTTTTCCCCCAGTGCAGTCATGCTCTGGGGGACAGGCTGTGTCTCAGCTGCTCATTTTCATAACTTCAATATTTTGGGGGGTAGGTGGCAACACACCACTGTGGGGTGCGTTAATCATTTATTATTATTTTGCATTGATGGTTTGGTGGCCTCGTCTTTGGGGGGAGGTGACCCATAGCCACTTTCTATCTGCGGCACTGGGATGCATGTAACGGTTCATGTATTTCCATCCAGCCTCGTGCAGGTAGCCATCGAGGCCTCCGGGCAAATTTATCATTCACTTGGGCCCTGAGCACCCATCACAGTTCATTAAATCTGCAATTGCAATCAATAAGTCATTCATTCATTCATTGTGGATTCTCTGTGCTGAAATGTATAATCTGTATCGCTAGGTTTTAAAGATGGCTACATTTGTATGTATGTTTGTTTGTTTTTTCACAACTGTTTTTGTATAAGTTTTGTACAAGAGTAATTCATTTATTTTAATGGGAATGCAGATTGAATATTTCAACTACAATCAAAACTCCTTTTATAGAGTGAGGAAGCTGATTACAAATCAGTATCTTTTTTTTATTTTTATTTAATGCTCAAATGATGTGTGGGTTTACATGTGCATAATTTTCTATTACCTTACTACAAAGCAAAGTTTTGTCAAAGCAAAACATCGCAAAAGCTGTGATGCTTTGTGTCATAATGCTTTTTTTTTCATTTTTAAAGTGTAGATATTGCTTTATTCATTTATACTTGTCATTCTTATTAGTAATATGTTCTTTCTGATTCAGATTTGTTTGTGCTTAATATAGAGTTTACAGACCACGTTTCACAAATTGCAATACAAACAGCAGCTGTTGTGTTATGTCTCAGTTCACTAAAGTTGCTTTTCCATATTTACCGGTTGTTTGATTTAAATCCCTGCAATATGGTGACATTTTGCACACAACTCCAGACAAATACTTGACATATTCAGGTTTGCTAAATGTGGTCTGGAATCTCTTAAATATGTAATGTGCGTATACCATAGAAATGTGCATTTTCTTGAAGAAAAAGTACAGTGCCACTGTTCAACTGAACATTAAAACTGTTTCTGCTTTATGTTGAGAAAACTCTGCTATTTGATCAGTAAGTACAGGTTCCTTTTAAGGAACGGGTTTTGTTATTGATTGCAACACAGTTCTTTTAAAAGTATTTAAGTTTGACAAAGCTGGTCTTCCAATTTAGAATACAGTGCTTCACGTTGTATAGACACAGTATATGCTGGCAGCATTTGAAGAAGAAACATTTTTATTTTATTGGTTTTTGTTTTGTTATTATAAAACTGTCCATTCACACAAAGTGTTGTATACAAAAATATCTCAAATATATCCATTCCAAAAATGCATTATATATCTATTTGGTGAGTGCTTCATTTGCGGTGGAATGCCAGCCGATTTCTTAAAAATGCTAGTTGCTGAAACCTTGAACCATATTCAGTGTTGTGGTGAAGTTGTTATCTTGGTTCTACTTGGGGAACCTGTTTGTAATACCCTAAAGAGTATTAATGGACATTTGCAGGATTATCTGATCCTGCTGAAAATAGTAACCAGTTATTTTTCTATAGGTACATGATCATGTTTTGTACTTTACAACTTTGTACCACATAAAATATTTTATAAACATTAAAATATGTTTAAGTGTCTGTCTTCCAGAACTTTCTATTTTACAGCAATTCAGAAATGTATATTTATGTTTGTACGTTTGAGAACTGTAACCTTTGTTCTCTGGTTTCCAAGTACTATGTCACTCGTGGGTTACGGAATGCCACATGGATACTGCAAGGAAATAAGACCAGTACTTGAAATTACTGGTGCATATATAAATAAATAAATAAATAAATAAATACACTGCACAACACTATATAAAGAATACCTAGCAGTCATTTACATTGCAGGAGCAAATGGAAAAAAAGCACACTCCCTAGCACTGCACCTTTTGACCTGGGCTCGCTGCTTACATTAATGTATTGTCTTTTGTATCTTGTGATACAGAACAATATTGTGCATTGTTCCTGTTCCAATGAACATTACAGAAGAATGTATAGCTGCTGCATTTTTCAGCTTCTGTTGAAAAACAAATTGAGCCATTGTACTAGTACAAAATGTAAGTTTTGTTATTTTAAATTGCATGCAAGTTGTAGGAGATGACATTCTGCATAAAGTATTAAATTATGTATTTGATTATAAGTTCTATGTGAAAGTTTTATTTTCATATTTTGATACAGCTTAAAGCACATGTAACTAGCTAAGCAAGATTTTTGAAGTCTCATATCTTGGCATCTGGGCAGAGCACCAAAGTTAGCAGGTGTCTAAACAAGATTGGTGG
Source organism: Acipenser ruthenus (assembly GCF_902713425.1). Classification (NCBI taxonomy): domain Eukaryota; kingdom Metazoa; phylum Chordata; class Actinopteri; order Acipenseriformes; family Acipenseridae; genus Acipenser; species Acipenser ruthenus. The sequence goes on from NC_081194.1 coordinate 13,343,373, forward strand.
AGGAGTGGAGACACAGTGTGAAAACAGAACACCACAAACAAAAGGACTAGTTTGAAAAAGTTTCTAACAGGATTAAGTTAAGACACAGTTTCTGTAACTGATGCATGCATAAAGATTATTCTATCTGCAATAATGAAAGTGAGGGGGTAAGTCCCCCGTGTAAATTACACCTACATGTGCCATGTTTGGATGCTGATTTTGTTGCAAAATCTGGTTTTGGTCCAGGATAAATACCCATGGGTGACCTAGAGGGGTTCCCCCCCTGTGAGAATCAACTTTGAAATAAGTGGCCCAAAACGATTTTACCCTTGAAATACCCCAGTTACTTATTCAATTTGTGTTACATTTGCTGTATGCAAATAAGTTGGAATGCGCTATCTTGTTTGCCTGCTGTTTTTGTATCAATATCTGTTTAGGTTGGGATAAATACACATAAGGGACGTAGAGGGGTTCTCTCTCTGTGAGAAACAACTTTGAAATAAGTGGCCCAAAGCAATGTAACCCCTGAAACACCAGTTACTTTTTCAATTTGCGTTATTGGATAACATGCCAACTTGTTGAGCCATGTTTGTCTCGTGTTTTTGTATCACAATCTGATGTGGGCCGGGATAAATGCATACAGAGTATGTAGAGGGGTTCCCCCTCTGTGAGAATCGACTTTGAAATGTGTCCCCAAATTGATTAAACCCCCCCAAATACACCAGTTATTCAATTTGTGTTACGTTTGCTGTATGCGAATAAGAAGTCAACTTCAGCATTGTGCAACAATGTTACCTAGAATATGCAGGCACCTCACAGATCTACTAATGTTGCACCCAGCCTATAGGGCTATATGTTTGACTACGCCATCCCTCAATTATACCAGGAGTAAGGGGAGCTCCGAGTTACCAGATTTTCTATATTGTGATCCCCGCTTTCCAGTCAACCTCTCTTTAAATTTTGTTGGTAAGGGCAACATCATTCTCCTTCAAATATTTCTTGGTCAGGTTGATTAAGTTTGGCAAGGATTTTGCAGCTGGACAGAAGTTTCATACAAACTCCCCAAAGGACCATCAGCAAGGCCTAGCAGCTTCCCTGAAAAACATAGGGCACAGACAAATTCACTTACTGCATCGAATTGATTTCGATCTTTCTGCCGTGCCCGCATGAATGATGATTCCAATGCATGCTGATTTCTAATTTGGCGGCCTTCTTTCAGTCAGAAGTGTCGCTTGCTGTCTAAATGTTCTTTCAATGCAACACCATTTGCAGCGCAAACACTCAGTCACCCTGTCCTGTACTTTTTTTCCCCTCTCTCTCTCAAAAACCTCATTATGTTCTGCCACATACTCTGATAGTTTCTTTTTTGTCCCATTTTAATTTTAAAACCATTAACTGCTACTATAATAAATTGAACGTTGTACGAGGTGTGTAAGATTTGTCAGTACCTATAGCTGCGCACGCACCTCTGAGCTTGCTTGAGTGTATTATGTGTGTATATCTTCATCTGCATTGCCTTACTTCAACAAGCAGCTGTGCATATATGCGTAGACTAATTTATTATTAACATAACACATGTAATGCAATGTATTGTATTTATTTTTATGTACTTGAGCGATATAAAATTCAGGTGAAAATCGGTAAAAACGAATAGTTTTTGTAAAACCTTGGCATTTTTCGGTAAAAATCGGATTAAACCGAAAACGAAGGGGCTTACATACAATGTATTCAACACTAGTAGGTAATATAATCGAGTCGGGTTTTCTTCGTAGCAAGCATAAGAAAACACACAAGACAGTGTTTAAACACGCCAATCAAAGCAAACAATAGGGCCTATACACTAAAGCACAGGGACCAATAAATAAAACAAATCAAACATAAGCAAAATTATAGAGAAACAAAGAATAAACAAAACAGTTGCCAACGCGTCTGCTATTTAAAAAAAGAGAGAGAGAGAGACAAACATATGCGTAACCATAAACAAAAGAAACATAATTCAGACATTTTATTTAAAACTAAAATTACTAGGCTGCTGTTATTATACATTAAAAACAATTAAACTCCCTAAAATCATTTAAAACAAATAAACAAAAACAAAACACACACATACATTACCTCGGGTGAACCGAAACGATCAGTCTCCTTTCTCAACTGTTCACCCTACTAAATACCAAGAACACAAAAGAAACGATAAAAGTATTTAAAAACGGGACACCAGCACACAAATAAACAAAGCGGGCGAGAAGAGAGATCGAGCTTTCTTACCGTTCACAGTAGCAGCAACGACACCAGCGCACAAATAAACGAAGTGGGAGAGAAAGAGAAATAGATATTTCTTACCGTTCACAGAAGCAGCAGAGAGACCAAATGGAATAAACCGAAGCAACCACAGCAGTTTTAATTCAATAAATCCAACTACCGTGTGTTATATAGAGATGCGCAAATTGTTAAGAACGCCGCGACAATAATTAGATTATTGATAACAATTAATAAAATGGTCTTACCTGCTACACGAAGCGTTTTTTTAATAGTTATTTAATATCAGAAAAATGAACTGAAACACATCTAAGCAAGGTTTTATAGTTAAAAAATGTATTGCATTTACTGAAACAAACAAAAAAACAACAAACATTAGTTCATAGGGACTATTTTCTGTTGTGGAAGGTTATACCTCAAAATGTTAATAAATCTTTACAAACTATATAGATTTCTCCTTTCTTTTTTATAAAACGTTTATAAATCAGTTTTATAAAAACAACAGAGCACTTGAGGGGGAAAGTTGCGCTGAATATTATTAACGTTTTGGTTCGTTGCAACGCACCAAGCAACAAACTCAAGCACAACCTGTTCTGTCTTTTGCCTTTTTGCTTAATTATACCACCTTATAAACGAATCTATCCGTATTATGGTGACTTAAATAGAAACTATTTTGTATTTTTTTCATATCACTTGCATTTATTCAAATTTACACATTTACAAAGTCATACAGTGTTGGCAGACTATACTCCCTCAAACTGTATTTTGGGTGAAAATATAGTGATATTGTGCTTCACCCAGCAACCATTGCAGTTATGCAGATGAAAAATTTTTATTGACTTTATTTTAACACTTTCAACGCTACTCTTTTTTTTTTTTTTTTACCATATTTGTACAGTATATATGTTTATTTCTACTCCATTACTCATCCTATGTATATCTTTCTGTAAAGCTACTTAGTGCTAAAACAGTTAAATGGGCGGACCATTGAAATCTGCATTCTTCGTGAAAAATTCAGGTCAGTAATCAGTTCAAAGTCGATCGTTAATTTCAGTTGCAGGGAGTGTGTATTCATAGAATCTAGTTTCAACTGGTTTTCTTGCGTTCCAAAAGAAGTGCGGTGAGTCGTAATTAAACAAAGTTAACAGTGTGGTATAGATGCGCTTTTATCAGTGAGTTTTCCCTATTTAAATTAATTAATTATGGATATCATCAATTCGATTTCAAAATCTTATCTGTTTTAAAATAATGTTGGGTTTATCTTTTTTTTTTTTTTTTTTAAATGTTTCAGGTGATCAGTCCTAAACATGGCAGAAAAAGCAAAACTGTATTATTTTGATGGAAGGGGTCTAATGGAATCGATTAGGTGGCTGTTAACAGTTGCTGGCGTTGAGGCAAGTTTTTAAACACAATTTCAGACACTGTAATCACGGCACATTATCTAATCAAAGCAAGGATACCGTATTTTCTAGCACCTACATACTTTACTTTGTATACAGTAAATGGATTTCTAGTTACAGGCTTAATGTTGTTGCAGTGTGCTAAAGTCAAGTTCCTTCTTTATACATGTTTATGTATCAATAGTTTAGCATTGTGTGGTAGTTTTAGTTATAGGTACTCGCACTCACTCTCCTTGAAGGCAATGTACTATACTAATATACTAAAATGAAAAATACGCATAATGTGTTTATATATATTATGTGTAGTGTATTGTGTTGATTAATTTATTTTCAGTAATACAGTCTTGTAGGTCACACTGTCTAATTGCAGCCCTGCCATTGGAATAAGACTGCCATACAGCACAGGCTGGTAATCTGCAATATTTAGGGAAAAACAGGTGAAGTCTACATTCAGCACAAGACAACTGGCCTGTGAAAATATTGGTAGAAACTGAACTTTTTTTCTTTTTCATTCAGTTTGAAGAGGTATTTTTGAAAACCAGAGAACAATATGAACAGTTGCTAAAAGGTACATTCTATAACCATTATGATTTCTTTTTGGGAACTAACAAACGTCTTAACCACTGTACAAAAGAACCATGCAGGCTCCTTTGTGCTGTCAGAGCTTCATATCTAGAGAATATTTGAGGTAGTGACTTCATATTTGCAGTGTTTTATGAACACTGCTTGCTAAAAATATTTGTGACCTTGACACTGAACTCTGATCCAATATTGCTGCCATACTAAAGTCACATGATTTTTTTCAGCATGTTTATTAGTTTAAACTGTTAAGCAACGTTTCAACAAACACACACACAGTTGGCTCTCACAGCATTACTGTAAATGTCTGTAGGATAAGGAATATTGTCTTCAAATTGATTTTTTCTTCACTAGATGGAGCCCTTATGTTTCAGCAAGTGCCTCTTGTTGAAATTGATGGAATGAAGCTTATCCAGACCAGAGCTATTTTAAACTACATAGCAGCAAAATACAATCTGTATGGGAAGGACCTGAAAGAAAGAGCCATGTAATTAGTTTACATTGATGGTTAATTGAATGAAAGCAGTGTGGAGCAGTGGTTAGGGCTCTGGACTCTTGACCGGGGGGTCGTGGGTTCAATCCCAGGTAGGAGACACTGCTGCTGTATCTGTGAGCAAGGTACTTTACCTAGATTGCTCCAGTAAAAACCCAACTGTATAAATGGGTAATTGTATGTAAAAAAATAATGTAATTGTATGTAAAAACAATGTGATATCTTGTAACAATTGTAAGTTGCCCTGGATAAGGGCGTCTGCTAAGAAAATAAATAATAATAAAGTTCACACATAACAATGCAAATGCATTTAAGCATTTAGTTTAGTCCTCCAAAGTGGAATGCTGATAGAAAGCTGCTGTATTATTCTGCAGTGCTGAAAACTGATTTATAGTAGAGTACATTTTTCTGAAAATAAATGTTTAAAATTACAAAAGGAAAAACAAAATTCTTGTTGGTTATACCAGTTCAAAAGTAAACTATTATATTTTATGGAGCACAGTTAAAATGGCTGCACTGCTCATTTAATTAAATTTCACACAAGGATCTCTTTTAAAAATAAACATATATGTTGTTCGTGTTGTGGTTTCCTTTTAGGATTGATATGTATGTGGAAGGAATCCGAGATCTGATGGATCTTCTTATAAAGCATCCATTCTTGCCACCTGCAGAAAAAGACAGCAACACTAAGCTCATCCAAACAAAGGCTGTAGACAGGTTCTTTCCAGTTTATGAACAGGTACTCTTATTATTTGGTAAGCATTATATTAGTTTGGAATCAATATATTTAGAGTAGCATTGTGGGCTACATTCAGAGAAAGGACACGCTAACTAGGATTAATTCAATGGGGTGATCCTTCTTGCTCCATGTATGCCCTCAGTCCAATACCTTTCTGTTTCCATGCAGGCCTTGGCTCAGAGTGGAGGAGGTTACCTCGTTGGTGGCCAGCTTAGCAAGGCTGATGTTCAGGTGTTTGAGGTTGTTTTGATGGTTGAAGAAAAATTACCTTCAATTTTGTCCAGTTTCCCGCAGTTACAGGTATGTATAATAGTTATTCTTTGTTACTGAAACTTTAACTTGGCACACTTAAAAAATGAGCACTAACGGAAGGTTTGCTTGTGAATATGGATGATAGATTTGAACTCAATAACAACTGCTATTTGAGACTATTCATTATTTTCAAAACACTTTCGATGTAAGGAAGAGACATTTCTTGAGGGAGCTGTCTGCTACAAACAGATCATAAAACACGGACAGTTTCATGTTAAACAAAATGTACTTCATGCATATTCATTAATTTTGCAAGTGGATCCTTCAAGAGCACAAGAAAAGCATCCAGTAAATATTGCAAACAGACCATATTGGAACAGAGTAATCGTGCATGTTCTTCTATGTTAGACCTGCTGTCACAGAGTTTTGTCCTGTTACCTGGTTTATTACCTTTATTTAGCAGAGATATGCAAATGATCGTATTGCCACTGTCAAATTTGCAGGCTTTTCAATCGAGAATGAGAAATGTACCAGCCATCCAGAAGTTCCTACAACCAGGCAGCCAGAGAAAAGCACAACCTGATGACAACTACGTGAAAACTGCCATGGAAGTTCTGAGATTCTAGAGAAAAGCTAAAAGCAATTGCTAGTAAAAAGCTTTTATTATATTAGTACGAACAGACAGTCATTATCAGTCTTACAAAATTGACTGTTCTCTGTAACCTCTGCACTGAGCATGCTGTTATACACCAAATAAAACTAAAACTATGTGTTTTGATGTATTGTACCGGTACCTGACCTGTTCGTTTTGAGATTAAAAAAATTAAGTATACAACTTGCTGTACTGAGTTATTGTTATCCCCAGCGGTGGAGTGAATGATTCATTTATTTTGTAGTATGAGTTATTGGGCTATTAAAGTTATATCTGTTGAACTTCTTGTCCAAAGGATCCATCTTCTTCAGTGGGAAACTGACCCCCTGAAATGTTGAAATATACATTTCAATGCAGACATTTCCATTATATTACATTTATAGGTAAATTATTAAACTTTTTTTAATGGTAAACAGCTGTTACAGGCTTAGTAAATTGTGATTTAAGAGAGATAAGGTTATCTTCTTTAGCCACAGTCTAGAAAAGTTACTTTTATTTTGTGCATAAGAAACTTTCTTCAAACATTTATTTTTTATTTTATTTTTTTTTTTTTTAAATTTAGTCATTGCCAATTATTTTTTCATTATTTTCTCCTCAATTTGGAAATGCCAATTATTATTTTTAGGCTCAGCTCACCGCTACCACCTCTGCGCTGACTCGGGAGGGTGAAGACAAACACACTCTGTCCTCCGAAGCGTGTGCCGTCAGCCGACCGCTTTTTTTCACACTGCGGACTCACCATGCAGCCACCCAAGAGCTATAGCGTTGGAGGACAACGCAGCTCTCGGGCAGCTTACAGGCAAGCCCGCAGGTGCCTGGCCAGACTACAGGGGTCGCTGGTGCGCGGTGAGCCGAGGACACCCTGGCCGGCCTAACCCTCCCTACCCCCGGCCAACTGAGCGCCGCCCCCTGGAAGCTCCCGTCCTCGGTCGGCAAAGGAATAGCCTGGACTCGAACTCGCAACGTCCAGACTATAGGGCCAGACTATAGGCCACATCCACACGGAGCGCCTTTACTGGATGCGCCACACAGGAGCTCCGCTTCAAACATTCTTATAGAATAATACAGCACTGCTTGCTGTATGCTGTATGCTTGCTGTTCGTTGGCTCATGCACATGATACCTTCTAAATATACTACTGCATGCATTAGAAAAAGTGTCAAAAACTGTTATTCTAGAAGAACATTGTTTTATTTTTAGATAGCAAAACTCAGTTTGTTTGCATGTGTTTAAGAAAAAAAAGAGATTTTTTTTTTACAAAATGCTTTTATTTTAATTTGGAATGTATTTTTTTTCTTAAATCTTTTTGTTATTTATTCAATGCATTATAGAAGCAAGCAATACTGTAGCTAAATTATTTTTTTTGATTTGGAATCAGCTATCAAATCAAGCATCACAACTGGTGAATGGAATTTGAACCCCTGCAATAACCCTGCACCTCAACATCTGACGTGAGATGAACAAAAAATGGCACAGTTGGAACGAGTCAACCAGAGAACGATACCTCCCGTAATAGCGCTTTAGTAACATGATTGGAACCTCTCATCTTTAATTACAGGTATTAATAATCTGTGACCTATATCGTTCCCAAGAGCACAGACAAATCTTAATCTCCTTACAGGTAACATCAGGTCTAAATTCTGACAGTAAGCCATTTTAAAAACTGATACATACAAACATTTCTCTCATTTATTAATAATACACATTTTGAGTTTTAAAATATAACACACCCTCAATTGTAGTAACAAAAATGTGAATTTAGTAATGGTTCTTACAAACACTTGAATAAAAACAGCGGGCGTTGAACGTACGAGATCTGTACGTAAAACTGTTGCATTAAGGTGCACTATATGGATATATGGACCCCTAGTTATAGTGATTACACGACAAGACGTCCTTTCTTTGTTTTAACGTCCCGGAATTGAATGAAACCCTCATTTCAGTGCTGCTTTCACTCTTTGTATCTGGCTTGGCAACAGGTCAATGTAGCTATGCTATCAATGGACTTTATGAAGTTTCTTTATCCAAACTACCGTATCGTTCATCGTAGGGTAACATGAACATCATATAATGATTGGTACATTGATTATGAATAGGAATGATGCGTTGACGGCCATCGATTGAAGTAAGAAAATAAAGGACTCGCTAGTGGCTCCAAGGAGCTCTTGAATGCTGTTGATTTACAGCACTAAGAAGATAATCCTCAAAACCATCAGGAAGCTGGAATAAAAACAAAAGCAAGTGCAATCATTAGCATCTGGTATAAGGAGACAATTAATGATGTGATTAAAAAAAAATGTTTGGCTGGTGTCTTTAGTGTTTTTTCAGGTATACTATAGTGCAGTAAAATCAAACTCGGAAACCTATGTCCAAAAAAAATAGCGTATTTTCTATGGTTCATGTTCTAAGCCTTGCCAGATTGCACAAAAGAATAGAGAACAATATTTTGCAGATGGAACTTAATAAAGGTTCACTAAAACCAAACAGGTATTTGGCATCTGCTGGTTTCTTCTTACAGGGCATACACAGATGGATAGGTCCTTCATATTGGGGCACATACTGAAAAAAACTGATTATTGTGAACAAATTGCAGTCAATTATGAAGAAAATCCTCTCCTGGGTGTAGAAAAACGTGGCTGTAGCCTATATGGAATTTTGTTGGAAAAGCTTTTATAGTTCTTATTTATAGAGGGATTTTATAGTATTCCATTTTCTTTATTTACAAATCCCAGTAGTGGCTTATTACCTTAAACCAGCCATAAGCCCAGCTGGCATTAATTTCCGTGACCTCTTGAATCTCATCCCCATCACTACTGTCAGAGTGAAAGCTGCAACTACAATAAAAGAAAATGTTAACCCTCTGAAATATAAAATCTTAGAAGTTTCTCCTCTACAGGGAGCAGTAGGATCAACAGTGTCAATTAAAGTCACAACCTGCCATTCTTCTTGTTCTATCAGTGAGCTTAACATTGCAGTACACTAGCACCTCCATATAACTCAGTATACTTCAGTGGATTAATACATTTTGTACATTATAAAAAGTGATGGAATTTGTATTTTAACATCTTGACTTAGTTACACAGTCCAAATGAGGAACTGGTTTTGCCTGGAAAGTGTACATTTCATAACCCCAACCCTGCTTAGAAAAAAACACTGTGCCGCATATAATAAAGCAAGTTTACTTACTCAAGGAAAGTTTCACATCTTTTGGATTATTTGATATCAGATAAGCCCCATAACATGATAGGGAGCCGAAGAGAAGACCGGCAATTAAAGACATCACACTTCCTAAGAGACAAGCACATAAACGATTTAGGTCTATCGCATGTTATATTCCAGATACCAGATGCATTGCATGGGCCTGATGATCTCCTACTGTATAGCTAGTACTGCACCCAAGGACTAATATATTTAGGGGTAAATACATTAACACCAATCTGAACAACAGTAACATTAATCACAAAAAGCTGTTTCATCATACTTCACAATATGTTATACAGTAAGCACATTGCTTTTTTAATGGAATGAATAAAAGCTATTGGGTCATTCGTGGACCCTTTATGTGTCAGTTATTTTCTGTTGGAAAGCCTTTGACACAAGCTTTACTGTATTATCATTATTTGTAAAGGTCATGCCCACCTTTGAAGAATAAAAATGGTTAATGGTCATCAAAATGGGCATTTTTACCACCTTCAGACATGTTCTCACCATGTGGATCAAAGCTCCTTTTTTACTTGCCCACAACACCTATCAACCACAAATGGAAGAACGACAATGTATTTGGTCCACTTGAGAGGGAATGGCCACATTGCATGCTCTGTTGGAGTTAAATGGTTAAAGTTTGTACATAGCTGGTTGCCTACCTTTCCGTTTGTAGCCAAAAAAGCCCCCTAAAGCCACTGCAGCAGCATAGCCAAAGCCAATCCAATCAATTGCCATTGTTGTGCTGGAAAGAAAGACAAAATCTCTCATTCATATTTATATTGTAAGTATATGCTTGCCTATATCAAATAAAGTTTGGTTGATTGATTGATTGATTGCCTAGGAAAGTGTGGCTGGCAGTATAAGTCAATATCCATTAATCAAGATGAATGAATTTCATTGTTTTAAATTGGAATTGTAAAATTGAAATGTATGCCAACATGTGCAATGGTTTTGTATTGTGGACCTTCAATATACAAAAAGGTGAGCATCATAAAAGTATTGGAAACAGTAAGACACATCATCCTAGTACTAATTGGTAGAGTGGCGAGTTTCTTTGGTCAGAGACATCGTGTTTTTTGTAGTAACTGCACATTTCGGAAGACTTGCATGTGACACAACCTGGTTTGCGATGAGATATGTAACACATTCACTCTTAGTAAGTTAAGGTATCGATGTATCTCACCACCCCAAATGTATGCTATGTTGCTTTGTGTTGTGTTATAAAATGGTACATTGTCACAGTGTGGTACGCGTACCAAAACTTGACCCGTGTAATGTCAGAAAGTGATACGCTGTGAGATTTTGGTACAAGTGCAATCAATTGTGATGTGATGCATTTTCCTATTGTCAAACAGAGGTATATTTACCATTAATTATACATTATTTTTTTTGCAAACAAACTGGAAAAAGAAAAAACAATTCATGATGAACAAGACATAATGAGAAGTCCACCACAAAGTTGCAGAAGTAAAAAAAAAAATGTACAAGACCCAATGTATTGCATATGATAAATATTTGCATACGATTTTCTTAATGGTGGAAAAATTGGTTCACCATAGGGGGATTTTATCAGTAGCATTTGGCAACCCTGAAAATAACACTACACCGAATTCACTGTTCTCTCATATTATTGACCAGTTGCAGTTTAAGAAATTCTAGTTAGCGTCACAGAACATTATACAGGTTTATACGAGGTCCTTTTCTGAATAACGTATAATAGAGTCCTGCTTTGGGTCGGGTACCGGCGGGTGCCCGCATGTGACACGCAAAAGCGGGTCAGAGTGTTAAGCTTTTTCGCGGTTTGTAGTTCGGATGCGGGTAAAAAAAAAAAAAAAAGTTATTTTCGGGTCATGACCGGGTCTGAAATTGAAACACCAAAAACGTTTTCTGTCCTTTCAGCGTACTCGTCTGTAACTTTGCCAATTAACGTACTAGAAGGTAAACGTACCGGTATTTCCTGCACTAAAGCAGGAGGCGATTACGGAGGAGTCAGCTGACTAAGCAGTGTTGTCGGTTTGCATTGCCGCTTGTTTGATACGTTGCAAGGTGCTTTTATCACGTCTACTTGATGATATTAAAAATGCCTGTGGACAAGCTGAAACAAAAGATAGAGCAGGGTTTATGTCATGCAGTGGATAACAGTTCGAGAGGTAAATCATAAGTGTGAAATAAAACCGAATGAAAATAAAGAACACGTGACTGGATTTGTTGCTTGTAAAACCTGTCATCACTATTTTTGTGTACGACAGACACAAAACTGGTACATCTCTGGCAACGGCGCCGGAGCCTTTCTAAGAGTGGGTGGGCCAAGGTCGCGGGGAGTGGAATGAAGTATTTCTATGGATAAATGAATCCAATTTAACAACTACGTCAAATATGAAGCAGGTTATATATTTATAGTCTACTGGTTATTTAAGTTTGGAACATCAATACTACTACTATACTATTGCACTGTAAACCCTGCTCCAAAAAAAAAAAAATACATGTAAACTCATTGCCTTAATATAATTAAGTTTAGCTACTCATTTGGTTTTTGTTACAACTTTCTCATAACATGTATATTCACTTAACTTAATCCATTTGAGTTAGATTTACTTTTTAATAGTCAAGTTAGTTTGAACATTTTTATTTCATTTAAACAATACATAGTTAGCTGAGGCAACAGAATATATAATCAACAAACAACCAATTTTATTAACTGCCAGTGCAGCACTTCTGCTTGTGCGTTTATGGCAGCATTTAGTTACACGTGCTGGAACCAGCCAGATAGGACAGCGGGAGAAGGGAGGGAGGTCACATCCGCACACTGACCACCGAGCGGGGGTGGCCGCACACAACACAAGGAGAGAACACACGTAAGGGCGCAGACTTATCTGTGTCACTGTGTTTTGGAAGAACGATGAATTTCAAGGTATATGGGTCATTCTACGGGAATGGGACAAATTGGAGTTCCAAATATTTTTTGAAATTGATGTTTGTTTTTTGTTTTTTCATTGAAACAATCTGAATGAAGTAATTCAAGATCTTATCTGTCTGGAACTTTACTTGGCCGATCATAAAAAGTGACTGCTTTCTAACTTTTGAGTAATCAAACCACCAAAACAAAAAAAGGCTCAGGCTAAATTAATGCTGGTCATACTCTAACTTACAAATTCATGTCCTTAACTTTTAACTTGTAGCAGAAAAATAAAGCAGAATAGAAACATTTCTGTGCCAAATGCAGGCAGTGAAACATATTTCATAGACATTTTTTTTTATTATTATTTGTTGTGTTCTTCTCAAGAATGTTTACAAACGTTGCTTTTTTATTCTTTAAAATCTGACAAGTGTGGATCAAGAAAGGACTTCATTGAATTACCCATATTATGAATTAGGATTTCTGCTGCTTTCAGATCAAGTTTTCATCCATTTTGGAGAGATGAAATCCTTAAAAAGTAACTGTTCATAGCCCTAGCTTTAAACATGCTGCCTCAAATACCTCTGGATGTACTTGGACATGGCAATGTGTCACTTGATTAGGTGCAAAAATCAAAGTGATGACATTTTCTGAAGTATACCAAATTTTGTCTTCTATATGTGGCCAAAAGAAACAATTATTATTATTATTTGTTTATTTAGCAGACGCCTTTATCCAAGGCGACTTACAGAGACTAGGGTGTGTGAACTATGCATCAGCTGCAGAGTCACTTACAATTACGTCCTACCCGAAAGACGGAGCACAAGGAGGTTAAGTGACTTGCTCAGGGTCACACAATGAGTCAGTGACTGAGGTGGGATTTGAACCGGGGACCTCCTGGTTACAAGCCCTTTTCTTTAACCACTGGACCACACAACCTCCTGCCAGAGCAATGCATCACCTTAACCTCAACTGCTTCCACACCCACACCTTCAATGATTCACTTCTTGTTTTTGACCTTGGAGACTGCCACTTGAAGCTTCGCTTTTAATCTCTGTAGTTGTTTTATGTATTTGCCTGCCTTCTTTTTATTTCTCTCAATTTCTTCTTTCAATGTTTTGATAGTTCTGTATGCCTTTGCCCGATCCCTTTTCACATACTTTCTGCCTCTACTTCTCTGTGCTGAACTTCCTGCTGTGCCACTGTCACTATCACTTGGTGTGCATGGGGGTGTGATTGCTTAACAAAACTTCTCAATTTCTTGCCTATTTTTTACTGCCTGTCTGTGTCTCTTTTGATTAACCTTCCACCTTTTGCGTTGGCTTCGCTGTTCCCTGTTTGACATTTAATTTACACTTTTCAGTTTGCCTTCATTTTTTCTTCAAGCATTTCTTTCCCTTTCTTGCCTGAGGTATTCTTGGTATTTTTGTGGATCTTTTTTTAGTTTTTCCCTGAAACGTCTAACTCTATCAGCACTACTTTATGGCATTTTGTCTGCTACTGCCTTTCCTTCTCTCTTTCTTTGTTAGTCTAAAATATAAACACATTAAAGCATTAGACATGCTCTACTTTATTCATACTGATGATAAACTAAAAGTTAATTTAGGAAAGGCAGGTGCAATTCTCTTTCTTTTTTTACATAAATCAAAATCCAAAAGCACTTTACACTGAGGCATAGCATCCATCTGGGTATAATGGACTAGCCATAATATATACATATTAGCATATACACAATAGCATATATTCAAAAAAAATATTACATTTCTACATACACAATCAGTGCGTCTGTATATATGCATACACATCTATCTATATCTGCATAATACATACAGATGTATCTGGTAAATATTTCAAATAGTTTAGTAACTTCTAGTGTCACTACCGTAACAGTTTGGTCATTACCGAAACAAAGCAAGTTGTTACGGTAATGACAATTTGAAGCATTTTTATGAATTTATAAACAATTGAGGCCTACACATCCTGACCTCTTTTTATTTTGAAGACATAAACCATAAAGTAATTTAAATCTACATTAATCTATTTAAAAATACATGTAATTGTTATGTTAAACCATGTACGGTAATGACAAATAATAAACCTAACATGATTTTCAGACATTTGAAGTGATTTTTAAAACAAGTGTTTGAAAGAGATCTACTCACCATGTGGTCAAGTTGGAAAATGATGCAACCTCTTCTTGTGATCACATGATCAAGAGGTATGGCTTAATGTATGTTTGAACTAGAGGGCAATACACTGTTACGGTAGTGACATAAAACTGGGGACACGAATTTGCACACTTTTAAAAATATATATTTTTATATTTTTTAAAAAATACTTTAACATTTTTATATAATAAAACATTCTTTATTAAAATTATATTTCCATGTTTCAGAGTTACTCCAAAAATGCATTTATTTTGATAAAGAAGTATAGGAGTTGGATGTGGGGACAATGGACTTTTGTAGTTATTGACCCATAAATGCCAATATTGCATGAAAAATACAATGCAGATTTGATCATTTTAAATAATAACAGCTATGAAATAGGTGTATATTGCATATGACAAAATATTACATATATTTATTTAAAATGTTTTTATTTTTTTGAGGTGTGGACTGCAATTTGTCCCATTCCCGTAGAATGACCCATTTTATATATATATATATACCGGTATGTGTGTGTGTCTATATATATATTTACACACATACCGGTATATATTTTTATTCTTCTTTTCTTCTCGCCCTCGCTGTTAAAAGTAGGTGGGCAGGGCCCCCCTGTTTAAAAAGTACATGGGCAGTGGCCCGTTGGACCATCCCTCTCTGCCGCCTATGATCTCTGCGAAAGCACAGGTGTAGCTCCCTTTCAACTGGTAGCACGAAAGAAGTAGACAGGGATTTTATATGGTAAAGTAAGTAGAGATAGTCAATATGTTACAATGTTAAAATATATGCAGACTACTAGAGAAAGCTTCCAAGCTGTATATCCTATTGTATAAACTCAATCTGTGCAGAATGGTAGATATGTGTGTGTGTGAATATGAGAACGTGCGAGTGCCAGTCGACGCAGGCAGCAGCTAAAGGACAAACACTTGCGGGTTTGGGTCGGGTTGCAGACCTTATTAAAGCAGGGCGGGGCGGGTAGCAGGTAAGATGACGGTGTTGCAGCGGGCTGAGGGTCCGGGTCGGGTCCTGTAGTGGCGGGTCAGGGTAGGAAGCGGGTCATAAAATCTCACACAGTACTACTACTTGCTACACATACAGCAATACTACTGCGACTACGGCTATTAATAACAATAATAACAACATGTACTCTAAGTAAAGACGAAAACGTGGCCCATAACATCGCAGTTGCGACTACAAAAAATCGGGTATATCAATTATTTTGATACAGTGTATCCACTCATTGTACCCAGGCTTCTGACGATGGACTACGATCGTTTCAAAGTATTTATTTTCTGCTGATTCACAAAACAAACGTTATTCCACAAATGAGGGATATAATGGCTGCCGAATTCTACCAAGAATCACAGTACAGTTAAGTACTATTTCACAGCACAGCAGATCGTATTTATCTCGAATTCTAACTTCATGCAGGTTTCAAATACGGATACAGTAAATTCATTGCAGTGATTTACAGTTTTATACGTAACCTGCGCGAACAAATATTAATATGCTCTGGAAACATGATAACATAACAAACATGGTGTTCGCTTTTCTTATTAAGAACCATGACTGCTCTAAATATATAAAGAAAATAAATCAATAAATAAATTAAAAACACAGTCGCCCATTCAAAGCATACCTCTTTCAGTATCACCAGCCTGGCTTTACCCTTAACCTTTGTCATTTAACCCTGCAGTGGTACTTGATTTTCTTTATAATAGTAAACAACACCCATTATCATTACTGTTTGGTTGTCAATTTATCGTCTTAATTAATAACAATATTACAATAAATAAATCAACAGTTCTGGAAGAACGATATACAGTACATTGAATGTAGTTTTGGTAATCACAACCGCCATCTTGTGTGTGGCACAGTTGCGGTCTCATTCAGGCAAGATACCCTAAATAATTCCGCCTCAGAGCTAGCGCTTTCATTGCGTCTGCTTTAGCTTGTGCTTCGCAGCATTAGAACCATAGAGCACATTATACTTATTGACTATTGCTTAGTATAATAAAGTTTCATTTATTTTATTTCCTGAAGATGTTTGGAATTAATGACACAGATGCACGTCAATTTAAGGATGCAGAGGCTGTCATTAATTCATCACTCAATCTCGGATTGAAAATACTATTTTTCAAGTGTTTTTTTTTTCATTTGTGATTTATTTTTATTTTTATAAATCTTATAAAAAATGAGGAGTTAAGCAATTCTGATAAAATATAACACTGAGTTAAGTGATTTAAGTTAATTTATATTTAATTCGATGAAATGTAAGAAAAAAAAGAGTCATACAGCTTTATTTGCAGATTCATCTTTTTGCTGTGTGCCACTTTGTCAAAACAAAGTCAACTAAACGGGATAACCTCTGGTGTTTATTTTTTTCTTTGCATTAAAAGTATATGAAGTAAGCAAAAGAAGCTCTGACGAATGAGGAATGAGGACACACACAATTGTTTTGCTCAAAAAAGTTACTTGGCACCCTTTGGGGACAAACAGGGCCTGATTTTGGCCTACACATTTTTTTCATAAACTACAGCCCTTGGAATCTTGATTATCCATATCTCCTTCATCCGAAAATGTTAACCACCATCATTGAAGGTGCTCTGGTGAGTGATCTGGAATGCCCAGGAACCAAATGACTGAGGCAATATGGACCCCACAACCAAGTCTTGAACGTGATACTGGCAAAGATGCGTCTGACTGGTAGTGTCCAAGAAAAGACAAAACAAAAAAAAAAAACCCAAAAATATCATATTTTAACTGCACTATCATGAACAACATTATACTTTCATGTTTTTGGTATTTGTTTATTATCAAAAATATATGTTAAATTTAAGTTGATAAAAAATGCATTGGGTGAGTGTGAAAATCCTGAGGAAAAATGGTCAATTTTAGTAGGTTTTGTACAGTAAGTTATGTGTAGCGTGATGCAGTTCTCTTATTTGTCACCATTTTGTGTCAGCAAAAACAAGGCTTTATATGCCCCTGAGGATTATTTGTATGTATAAATTGTAGCTTTGCTTCTCATTTTTACACAAGGCATCAGCCAAAGAACCCTTGTCAAAATGGGGCAAGTTCTATCACTCTAATCTGTGAACTCCCCAGCAGTTACAGGAGGTGGTTTTTATCGTCAGAAACCCTACCGTTGGATGACTATAATTGATTACTTCAGAAACCTGAAATGCATTTGAATAATTCAACAGTTTAAAACAGTGATTGATATCTGTCACCACTTTGAGCAAAAAAAAAACAAACCTGTAATAATGCAGTGACTGCCTATTTTGTGTAAATATGAGAATATCAAAGGACTTGCAGATAAACCGCTTCCCACCTCTACCGGTTGCATCGGTTTGTCCACATTTCACTTAAATGAAATGTTATTTTAAAAGGCCTTACAGAAGCAGGGAGTATACATAAATCAAATTACCCAAACTCTTATATAACAAGAACATAATTGTTTTTACTAATACATACATTTACAATAATAAATATATTGTTCTAAAAATGATTTCAATGGCTATATATAGAAGAGTTTGAAGTATAGCCTTGTCATGCTGTTCTAGAGTAAGCTTCTTAATTAGTCTATAAATTGTCTATAACCTAAATAAAACTTGAATCTTTCTGTTATAAGTCAGTTTCAGTAACGATGAACATTTTATAACCATTAACTTTCTAGGACTGGTGACACCAGACGTTAAGTTCAGTTGTAAAATAACAAAAACCGTCCTGAACTGGAACCTATGAGAGGTAGAATTCCAGTCACTTCAAGTAGTACATATTCTTCAGTAAATATATATATTGTGGCAGGGTGAAGACAGGTAAAAGGCGTGAAATGTGGCCTCCTGACTGGTGGAGACACTAAAGGGAGATACCCGTGTGACCACGATGAGGCATGCCTTAAACATAGGGTCTGGTTGTGGCGGCCATCTTGGGTAGGTCGGAAGCACAGGTGTTTCAGGTCGCACTAATATCACAACCGGATCAGGTCACACGCACAACCAAATAGCAGTTGGCTGTGACGGATTGATAGAGGTGGCGAACTGTGTAGAGTAGTGAGAGTTCCCTGGCAGGAGGCAGAGTTTTGGATGGGTGCTGGAAACACAAAGTGAGCTGATGGTGTTGTGTTCTTTTCTCTGGATACACTAGCACTTACAGGCTCAAGAAGAGGTACTGGAGAGATGGAGACCCAGTGAGCAGAGCGAGTAAACAAAGCACCAGTGGTGAGAGATCACGTGGCGAGACACCATAGAGCCAAGACAGGTGGCTATTGTCTACCAAAGGAGCACTCAATTATTTTAGTGAAGGTCCAAAATTCTTAGTTAAAGCAAGGTCAAGGTCTGGAGCACATTTTCACTCCTATCCCCATACCGACCAACAAACACAGAGCTACACAAATATAGTTTTTACACGTGTTGTTGCTTTGAAAGCTCTTCACTAGGTTTAAATGAATTTTTGGGAAATCAAAACTGTCTCATTTTTACTAGTCTGCTTTCTTTACTGACTTGTTACTGCATGAGTTCTTTCCCTGCCATAACTATAGAATTGTATAACTACTGTATTCTTATGTGTCTGTGCTATCAGAGCCAAACATTGTGTTTCGACATTGCAAAAACAAAGCAAATTGTAGCAAATGAAACTGAAGCACAAGAAAAAAACTGAAAAATCACTGTGCTTTCTCTTTCAAGTGAATAATAAAAACACCTATATATTCAGTACATTTATAATCGGCTAATACTCACAGTAAGTGGTAGAAGTGGCGGGTCCTCAAGTGCCTTGAGTTATAGGTGAGCTCAGCAAGAGCGATACAGAGATGCAAAGATTTGCATCAGTCAGAACAGAACGCTGATATTAATATTAATAATATTCATCTTGGAGAACGAATATCCGCACACTCAATATGACCTGCAGGAAACATTTTAACTGCATGTGTTGTAAGCCTGACTTGGGTCGCAGAATTTGACAGTTTTAATTGGCAATACAATCAGCATACTTATTGCTAAGCTTTGCACACACAACACATTTTGGTGGCTCATGGAATGATGTGATATCAGGAAGACAAATATCTGTTATAAAAATAACATTATATTGTATGTTTTAGCAGTAATATATATTTTTTTAAATCGGCTTGGAAGCTATTTAACACCTGTACTTGTCATTGTTTTCTTGATCTTTGTGAAGTGCGATTTTCTGAACTATAGGAGGCTGTGTGGTCTAGTGGTTAAAGAAAAGGGCTTATAACCAGGAGGTCCCCGGTTCAAATCCCACCTCAGCCACTGTCTCATTGTGTGACCCTGAGCAAGTCACTTAACCTCCTTGTGCTCCGTCTTTCGGGTGAGACGTAATTGTAAGTGACTCTGCAGCTGATGCATAGCTCACACACCCTAGTCTCTGTAAGTCACTTTGGATAAAGGCGTCTGCTAAATACACAAATAAAATAATACTACAAGGTCTGAAAATTGTATGTTAATTGTGTATTTTAAAAAAATATTACAAATGACGGTTGTTTTATTAGCCATAGAGAAGGGATATGTTGATGCTTACAAAACATGCTACAGCAGCCAACACACTGTTTCCCTTCATTTGAGCTGCTAATACTGTTGGCTTGTTGTACATTTTGTTTAATTCATAGCTCGCATTGAGTATCTGCTACTTACTATCACAGCAACACACTCATAAGAACGATGTTGTCTGAAAAAAAGGCTCCTGTAGTGGCTTTGACAGACCCAGAGAGCAGAGCCTGACCCAAGACTGTCACTCCTGCTGGAAACAGACTGATCTTTGGGATACAAATTGAACATTTGTGAAACTGCAACCATGTTAAAATATTGTAATAATTCTGTACTGTGATTTAAAGGATATAAAGCCAGCAGAAAAGCATGTTTGTGTGCCTTTGCTTATTAGTTCTTGGAAACTGGCCAGGCTTAAGACATGGGCCTCCCTTATCTGAGAGCAACTTGGAGGAATTTGAATCTTGATGGAACAGAGCTGATCTGCTTGACATGAACTGGATTTTGTAAACAAATTGTTAAAACACATTGTTCAGGATAATGTTATAATATACTCTGTATTAGCCTAGGGGAATACTGTAGGAGTTTATATTCCTTTTGAATATTCCAGGGTGTCTATTACCTCATTATGTTATCTATAAAATTAATGAGAGCTTAGTAGTGAGAATTAGGATGTAGACATCATATCAGTAGAGATGTCATTATGAGCAGTCTCTTGAATCTAGCAAAATATGACTTTATGCAATGAATTTGGGAAAGTGCTTACAGTCAAGTTTCTTATTAATTAAAAATAACTCTGGTTAGAAAGTGGGCCTCCTCAAGTCCTTATCTATAAGTTGTCAAGGAATGTTGAAGCAGGGGATTTTTAGCTAAGGAAACCAAGTCTGTTGAACACACTTATAAATGAAAAGAAACAAGTTTATTAAGAACACACTAAAAAGTACATTTTTACTGTTAAGAAAGAAATATATTTTAGACCAAGTGTTATATATTAATAACATCTCTCTCTATATACTTGTATCTTAATAAGCAATAAAGAACTTTGTGGTACCAGAAAATTATCAGTCTGAGGACTACCTCACACAGGACATGAGATCATATACAATTAATTTTAAAGGAGTTGCCGGAACTTTATAATATATTAATATATTATTCACTTAAAGAGAAGAGCTGCCAAAACAGACCAAGTGTTTAGATTTAATTAAATCTTCTGATGCACAAAGTGGAGGAAAAGTTCTATAAAAATCAAGGCAAGACCCCAGTCAAGTATCATTCAACTTGGTACCACATGCTGTTTGGTTCATTCTCTGAAGATCTCTGAAAAGCTGGTTGCTGTTTGGTTGCATTCAGAAGGCTCTGCATATATTTACACAACACTTAAATATATTGAGAGGTAAGCATAATCTTGAATTTATATCTCATTTATATTGAAGCATTGCTATAGGGATAGGAATTATGTTTTAGCTTTAGAGTGTGTTGTATTGGATGCTTAGGATTTAGCAGTGGGCATTTTAGCATTTTGCATGTCTGGCCTAAGAGCAAAACACATGATAACCATAATTGTATTGATTTATTGTATTTAAATGTGTAAAGGCACTGGATCGCCCAGATTGCCTATTAGATGGGATCTGACATGGTCTGTAACCACCACTCAATCAATTTTTAAGCATTTAATGAACCCAAGGAGTAATAATAAAGGATCTGATTCGTTAAAACTTCAAACTTGAATGGGTCTGTGTGATTTCTCTTGATTATTTAAAAGTTGTCTGGATATACTAATATCTGTAAGTCAGTGCACGAAAAATCCATTTACAGGAGTCCAAAACATCTGTGCCCTCCTTAAACATCTCCCCTGATTTTAAGAGTGTGCTCAGAGCATAAATAGATAAAAGAAGTACGTGGACTCTGACAATACATGCACAGAACAAAAACACGACATGGGGTGTTGAATGGTAGAGAAACATTAAATACAGCAATCAAAATGTTATTTAAAAAGAGACAAAAAAAAAAAAAAACAACAAAAACACTTTGCTACGTTACAGATGTTAACACACGACATTCAATAGACTTCAGTATGTATAATTTATTTCACATAAATGGTTTACTGAAAAGCAAAGTCATGCACACTAAATGTGTATTCATAAACAGTACACTGTTTCCTTGCAAAATAAACATACCATGTTATGATGCACATAAATTGAGGCAGCAAAAATAAAATAATAAAAAAGCAAAAATCAAAGACTAAAATAAATCAAAATCTTACTTCAAGACATAGCTAAATTTGTAGCTGATGTGCAATTTCTTTACTCTGCATATAATTGTTGGCTGAGGTATATAACAAAAGTGCTGGTCATGTTGAAAAAAAAAACAACAAAAAAACGACACCCTTATTTAAGCCTCTTAGTAATAATACAATTTTAGATTATTAAAAACGACTGTATAATGGCTTGAAACATATTGCTTGGCTCCCAAGTGTGACCTGTAACGTAAAATTACTGTAAACACATTTTACAACAATTTTGTATTTCTAAAATAGTGTATTGTGCTGTGATAATAACTTAATTGTAATCCACTAGAGGGAGTTTCAGCACATTCATCATAGCAAGTCTAATAATGGCATTTAGTATATAACTAGTCTACACTGATTGTCCTTGGTATGCAAGATAAGGATGAAGGCACGTACTACAGTATCTTGAACAAATGGCACTTTATATAAAACACTTTTATCAGATCTGCTGATAGTTGATCTCTTCCGTAAACCACAGTATTGTTTATGCTGCATTGTGACCAAATTTTAAAATGATAATAACATTTTATTTTGTTGCAGACCTCCATTATCAACTATTTTGGTACTGCTCAGTTATATAAAAAAAAGGTTAATTTTTTCACTTTACAAAAGAATATGGAAGTAAAGTCCTTGCACAGCCAGCATCTGAAGTAACCAAGTTTTAACTTGCATTAATGAGTATTTAAAGTATTAAAATCATTGACACATGCATATTGGCAAAAAATAAATATGGTGACATTAATGAGAGCATTAAATTTATGAAGTCTAGCAAGAATACAATCAATATTTTTTCTCTAAATAATTTCATGATAAATCAATGGTTTAGATTTTACTTGGTAAATTGATACAATCGTTGTGTACAAACTTTTCTTGGTATAGGAATACAACTGCAACTGTATATAATGGCATTATAAAATACAACTATACACCACTTCACTGCTAAAAAAGACAAATAACCAGTAGCTTGCATGTGAGTAATGTGCTTGTTAACGCCTCATGCTAATAAACTTTCTCTCTTTCCTAGCAGTTGTGCATCAAAGTATGTAAAATGCATAACATTTTCATACTTCCACTAGATTATTTTTGTTTAGGCAGGACAACTTTAGGTAAACACGCCATTTATTTTGTATGAAATTCCTTGAATACGGTCGAAAGATGCATTCAATTTAAAAAGCAAATCTAAATTTAAAATAGGTTTTATTTTAAGTGGTGAAAGCAAGAAAAAGGGGGCATTTCTGTATTAAAATATAGAAATAGTTAATTTCTATTTATTTGTTTATTAATACCAATTGGTCTTACACATACGATGAAGCTTGCAAAGCACACAGAAAGCCATGGTTTTACTTTGTAATTTAAAATAAAGAAAAAGAGTAGAAATGTTCAAAAACTATAGAGCTGCCACTAAATCACATCTAAAATAAAGCCACATGATACTACCTATAATCACTGGATTCAAGGTTAATATGATCATGTCTGCACATCTGGATTTTGATACTAACTGGTGATAAAAACAAAGGAAAACTGCCACTACAGACTGCCATCAGTTATGCTTGAAAGTCTTTAAACCTTAAAGAGTAAGTAGCGGGGTTCTGAAAAATAAATAAAATAGAAGTCCCCACATGTTGCTACAACTGTTTAAATAACATACCTGTAATTTTTATTTTCATTGATATCTCGGGCACTGGGGTTTGAGATCCGTTCTCTAAATCACTGCATGAAGAGCAATTAAAATAAAAAATAAAAAAAGTGCTCTGGCTTTTCCGTTCCGTACCACTCATGGGCTGGATCGTTACTGCTGTGTTACCTGTTTGACAATGTGGGCAATAATCCTTACACTATCAGTGCACTAGAGCGACCATTTTGAAAAGAGCTTTGAAACAGACTTTAAAAGTTATAAGTATAAAAAGTTGTCAGGATGTTAATGAAAAGAAAACTTACATGTGTATTATTTAAACTGTAGCAATACGTGAGGCCGAGTAACGCTCTTTAAAGACAGTTCAAGGGGCCCTTGTTTTTACCAATCAGCCATTAAGTTTGAACTTAAAAAAATAAAAATTATAAAAAAAACTAAAGTTTAATGTTTTACATGCACAGTAATCCGTGTAAGTTTAATATTGTTAACTATTTTAATATTGTAAACATTTTCTTTTTTTTACTTGCCAACACTATCTTATTCTATTTAGTGTAAATGTATTTCAGCTTTGACCAATACCGTTCATTTTCTGTGATGGTTTAAAATACAGTAAGCTATATCTCTGCTTTATAAGAGTTGAACTTTAATACTAAAATTGAATACTTTACATTTTTTGTAGTGGTTAGTAAATTGCCACAAATCCATGGTGCAATTAATCTGTTTTCAAGTAGACCGAATCTTAGATCAATAACTAAGAACAACGTTTTTAATTGGTCAGCTCATTTGATATCCAGACATATAGACACTGTAATTATGTATTAACATAAAAAACGGTTATTAGCAGTTTTCATACATCAATTAAGGTTAAAGGTACATAAGCCACCAATTTGTAAAATGGGTTTTATAAGCCACCAGTTTTTTTAAAAAAAGGTTTTATTTAAGCCTCTGGTTTCCGAGTCATTGTTCTGGGGGAGAGAGGGTATTGGGTGTTCAGAACTGATTATAAATGGTATTACGTTTGATTTTCTTATAATCTTATATGAACCCACAACCAACCCACCAAAGTTCCATAAACCCAGGTGTTTATATACAGTTTTCTTCCAGACTCTGTAAGCAGCATTGGCAATGTTAGGCCACACAAGAAAATCAAAGATGGTAAAGTCTTCTTAATACTGAGTGGTGACACGTGACCTTCTCCTGGGAATTTGCTTTTTTTTTCAGGGTCTTCAGATTCATAGAAGTCAGTCAGTAACCTGCCCAGTAAAAAGCAACACATTTAGATAGTTTTGCATCATTACATTATGAGCAAATTAATAATAATAATAATAATAATAATAATAATACAAATGACAGCATTTAGTACTGTATGTACAAAAAGCATTGATACCAAATGCTCCTCTGAATCTTCAAATTTTCCAAATGAAAAGTAATTTGTTTTTCTTATATGATGTGACATTGTAAAAATGTTCTTCCTCCCTTTAGAATTACTGAAGAGTAAATCCCAGTAACAAGATACTGCTG
This sequence comes from Acipenser ruthenus, assembly GCF_902713425.1. Taxonomy (NCBI): domain Eukaryota; kingdom Metazoa; phylum Chordata; class Actinopteri; order Acipenseriformes; family Acipenseridae; genus Acipenser; species Acipenser ruthenus. The sequence goes on from NC_081194.1 coordinate 13,368,938, forward strand.
CTCTCTAATATCTTTCAGTTGGTATTGGTCTTCTGTTTCTTAATATTAATGCCGAGGTAACTGAGCTGTCTCCAATATTGTTTAAAAGAAATCAGAAATGTGAAGATGATGAACAATTCAGTGTAGTGATCCCAATTGTTTAATTATAACAAAATTACACCAATAATACAGTTTTACAAACACAATGTTAAAACATATCTGATATTTTATACATATACACAAACTTTTTTTTTCTTAGGCACACTTGTGCCCAAGTTAAATTGAGGCGCACACTGAAAAATGTAGGCGCATATTAAAACTAAATACACAAACAATTTTGCAAAAATAAGTATTACAGTACCAATTTATATACTGTTTTTTTTTTTTTTTTTTTTTTTTTTTTTTACATAGCACGTGCAGAGTTTAATACTTATGCATCAACAAAATAAATATAATATAATTACATTTTTTTCCAACTTAAATTGTATTTCTTTCCAGGTGCTGTTTAGTGCAAGGCTCTAAACTTTTTTCTAAGGTAAAATATCTAGATGCATACTGATAAATATTAGACGCACAAAAAGAAAAGAAAAAAAAAAACCCTCCAAAAACCACACAATCTTGTAACAAAATAACTATTACAAACAAGAGTTCAACACTCTTGAAAACCAATACAATAAAATCTGTCTATACCGTTTGTGTTAATTGCTGCCGTTAACATTGTATTAGACTGATAGATATTATTATTATTGAGAAAAAATTTATATATATATATATTATATATATATATATATATATATATATATAATATATATATATAGGGCAGCTGGCTCTTTGAGCTAATATAAATTATATAAATTATATATATATATATATATAATTATATATATATATATATATATATATATATATATATATATATATATATATATATATATATATATATATATATATATATCTATCTCTGTCGGGCATGCTTGTGGCGTGTGTGTCTGCACTTTATCCGAAAAATCGATTTTTTAAAAATCGCTAGAATATTCCATTACAAAAATAGTTGGCAGGCACAGCTCTCTACATATATAATCTAATGGTATTAACTGATAAAGTACAAGGTCAGTTGGTGTGAATAAAACCTACAGCTAATAACATATTAATGAATCCAATGTAAAATGGCAAATAAAGAACTTGCAATACTAAGTTAGAGAGCAAGCAAATGTATAGCAAGGACATCAGGAATTAACAAGAACAACCCACTTGTCTTTGACGGCAAATCGCTCATGTAGCCACCTCCGAAAGAACACAGGTTCTTGGGGAACTTCTTTCATGCCGATGCGTTCAAAGTAAATATGAACTCTGGGGCATTCTTTGCATAAGAACTCTGTTAAAAAACAAAGAAGAAAAGTTAATGCCACTTGCATACAAAAAGCAGACATTATTGTTTTATACATTCCTGCAAAGCAATTTGTGTTCCAAAGACAATGTTTCTGACCCAGTTTAAACAGCCTATAAACCATCCAGCACTGTTATAGGCCAGGAAGTAAAACTGTTTTTTGAAGGGGGTGAGTCCCACTCAATGGTGTTTTGAGTGGGACTCAAAACACCAATGTTTCCTTGTTAAATATATAGATATTTAACAAGGAAACATTTATTTTAACAGCACCACTACATCTCTTCCTGGAGCAATGGTTAACTGTCTCCTCTAAATTATATTATTATTATTATTATTATTATTATTTATTTCTTAGCAGACGCCCTTATCCAGGGCGACTTACAATTGTTACAAGATATCACATTATACCAATATCACATTATTTTTTTACATACAATTACCCATTTATACAGTTGGGTTTTTACTGGAGCAATCTAGGTAAAGTACCTTGCTCAAGGGTACAGCAGCAGTGTCCCCCATCGGGGATTGAACCCACGACTCTCCAGTGAAGAGTCCAGAGCCCTAACCACTACTCCACATTGCTGCCCTATTTGCACTTTGCATATTAAGCCTGTATACAAAAAGTGGACAAAACGTGGGGTTTTATTATGCATGTAGATTTATAGTGCACCAGAATAAAAACACTATCAATCCATTAGGAGAGTCAGTACTTGTTTCTTTGCAACATATTTAGCGGTTCATAATACAGAAGGTGAACTGACTCTTGAAAATAAAAAATGTTATGCCCTCCTGTTGACAGTAGGTTGATCATCTGTTTATGATAGTCTTATAAGGGCCCCAAGGAAACTCTTAATTATCCAATTTATGTAATATGACTAATCCAATCTCTCTGTTATTGAGGTTAGTACTACCCTTAAAGGATACTAGTGGATAAGGGCAATTTGTTCTGTATGTTAAAATCGAGCAGGAACAGCTGGATTTTATCACAAAGTCCTCATGAGATCTAGGGCACTCCCATAAAACTTCAGCTTCACGTCATCTGAACCTCCCTTGAGGTTAAGTAATTAGGCTAGAAAAGTGAAGTATTTGGTAACCATCAATTCCATTTATGCTTAAGAGTGTTAATCCACAATGCCAACAAATTCTTCTGACCTTTTACATTTTCAAATCATAATAAAAAATAAAGAGATACTGACATTCTTCATACAACCATTTACAATGCATTTTACATAGTGCTGGGACGAACATGGAATTTTCATGTACGGATATTTGATTTAGATATTCGTTCATAAAAAAACAATTATATGCAACACATTATTTAGAGTACAAAAAAATCCCAGGATTAAGAATACATACCGTAGGCTCTACTTTATCCCCCTAAATTAATTACAAAACAAAGGATGCCATCAGTCAGTTTACACACACACAGCTCCAGATAAGATGTGTACTGGGTGCTTTACACATTGAAAAAAATATGAAATTACATATCATATTTAAATTGAATGCGTAAAGAATAAGCATGGCAATTTTGTTGCACAGCTTGAGCTTGCATGTTATCAAGCTTCTTGCACTTTGTTGGTTTCCCGACATCTCAATGGTCAATTGTGCATAAACTGCATGCGGTAGCTAGAGAACGGACGCCGGGGGAGCTATTTGTAGCCTGCCTTGGAATTGCCAGAAACAGGTGACCAATAAGACCAGGTTTTCAATAAATAAAAATAAAATTAATTAATTAATTAATTAATTAATTAATTAATTAAAACAAACTAACTCACCTGCCCAACAATAATTTAGATGAGAATAAATACAAATATTAACTTTAAAATGACCTCACAAGCCCACTGAGGCTTAAAATTAGTGTTTTCATAATTAAAAAACAGGTAAATAAACAGCAACATTCTAATCCTGAAATCTTTCTTTTCTTGAATGATTTATGTTACTATTTTCAGTACATGACAGAAAAGGCAAATTAATAGAAAATTAAATTGTGTTTAATTTCAAGGGACTGCAATCAGGCGAACTCTAGGGCTATTAATTCATGTTCATGCCTGTTCATTACACAAATGCAACCATGTCTGGTTGGAGATTACTAGAAACTCCTATCCTAAGCACTGCCTGGAGGTGATCGTCTGCAACTTGACAGCTTTAGACAGCAAATGTTTGCTCACATAAATAAGTGCTTGCAAAAATTGTAATCATACTGCGAGCAAACTGGGTGACATTTGGATAGTCATAGTATGTGTCTTTGTGTTGTGTCTCATAGTGCCTCCTAACATTGTACTCTTTAAAAACAGCAATGCTCTCTTTGCAAATCAAACCTAGTATTTTGTTTTTATTCTGAACACAGAAATATTCTTCACTCCACTTTTCGTTAAACGCGGCACTCTCAATTTCACTCCACTTTTCGTTAAAACGCGACTCTCTCAATCAATTTTCCCTTTCTTTGAAAGGGCCATTGTGGATTTAAGCAAAGACCAAACACAAAGTACACAGGCGACAATACCTTTTTAAAAAAGCAGCAGAAATGCATGAAATTAAAGTTAGTCTTGGGTTCTTGGAAACAGGGATGAACCCAATAATGTCAAAAAGAAGGGGGTCTGCACCACTATTGCTTTAAGTTGTACTAGCTTGGTTATGAATCAAAAATAGAATCAGGTCATAGACTACTCTCCAATTATTTTACTTAAGTTTTAAATTGAAAGAATTACAGACATTTTTTTCTTCATGTTTACATTTTATTATCAATAACTAATCAAAATATAAAACAGACATTTGATAAATACAGCAGAAAGAGTTATGGTACATTTTTCAGAATACAGTTCATGTATAATTACGCAGGCTACATTTGATATAAATCAGATTTGCAAACAACTGCAAATACTTTATGATAATATTACAAAAACTACATTTCAGTCAGCCCATGTATTCAATGACCCCAAAAGTGCACAAAATAACTTAATTTAAAAAGCACCAGTGAACGCTGCCTTGCTGTTGAACCGCCCTTTGCAAAAGGGCAAGGCGTATTATAAAGGCCGCCACACCAGACATGATGCAAATTTTCACTGGGCAACAAGATACTTTCGCAGTGACATGGCCACACACACACCAGAAGCGACAGAGGCGATGCACCAGGTTTCAAAACTGCCAGATCTATAAAACCATTAAAAAATTGCTATTGACAAAACTATGATCAAGACTGGTACTTATTCATCAACATGATGTGGAAATTAGGAGTGTCTCCTATGACAGTATTTCAACATATATGGCAATAAATCATACATACCAGGTTTATCCAGGTGCATCGAAAATGGATTTCAATATATTGTCTGTAACATATCGAAAATGGATTTCAATATATTGTCTTATAAACATACAAATCTGTATGTTTATAATTGCGATGACCTTTGTCATAAAGCTCTGGATATTTTTCCATAGCAAGTATTATTGTGTCCTCCATCATTTTGAATACTGCTTCACCCTGCTGGACCACCTGTATTGAAGCCATTCTCTGATTGGTCAGTTCCTTAGATGTGGCACAACAAATTGTAATTCTGTCTGCTTTATAATTACTAGTACAATGATTACTTGAATTGCATATGAGGGGCACTGAGATTGTAAAGCTTCCTTATCATGCATTACTGGAACGGGGAGCTGTCTTCAAAACCACAAGTGATAATTATTCTTGTTTTTGTCGAAGCATAAACATTTATTTAGGAAAACAGCCATGATGATGTCTCCTGTTGGTATGTAATGTACGAGGAGGGACTAATACTTTGATGCATGATTTATGACGATTTGAGCAGTGTTATTGCCTCGTCTGGGTACTTTTGTCTCCGTCCGGCAACATTTTTGCTAACACAAAATACTATATATATATATATATCTATACAGTGCCTTGCAAAAGTATTCAGACCCCTGACCAATTCTCTCATATTACTGAACTACAAATGGTACAATGAAATTTCGTTCTTTTTGATATTTTATTTTAAAACACTGAAACTCAAAATCAATTATTGTAAGGTGACATTGGTTTTATGTTGGGAAATATTTTTAAGAAAAATAAAAAACTGAAATATCTTGCTTGCATAAGTATTCAACCCCTGTGCTGTGGAAGCTCCCAGTTTACACCGATGAAAGAAATTGCCCTAACGAGGACACAATTACCTTACCATTGACCTCCACCTGTGAACCATTAAAGTTGCTGTCACATTTTCTGGATAAAAACCCCACTGTTGAAGGATCATTGGTCAGGCTGTGAATCTGAAGGAAAATGAAGACCAAAGAGCAGTCTACAGAAGTTAGAGATAAAGTAATACAAATGTTTGGATCCAAGTGTTTGGATATCCCAGTGAGCACAGTTGGATCAATAATCAGGAAGTGGAAGCTGCATCACAGCACCCAGGCACTGCCAAGAAAAGGCCATCCCTCAAAACTCAGCGCTCAAACAAGGAGACTTGTGAGAGAAGCCACAGAGAGGCCAACAATCACTTTGAAGGAGCTACAGAGTTCAGTGGCTGGGAGTGGAGTAATGGTGCACCAGTCAACCATATCAAGAGCTCTGCATAACACTGGCCTGTATGGGAGGGTGGCAAGAAAGAAACAGTTACTCAAAAAGTACCATCTGAAAGCACATCTGGAGTTTGCCAGAAAGCATGAAAGTGATCCAGCTGCGATGTGGGAAAAGGTTTTGTGGTCAGATGAGACCAAGATAGAGCTTTTTGGCCAAAACTCAAAGCGCTATGTGTGGCGCAAACCTAACACTGCCCACACCTCAAGACACACCATCCCTACAGTGAAGTATGGTGGTGGCAGCATCATGCTGTGGGGATGATTCTCATCAGCAGGGACTGGGCATCTTGTTAAAACTGAAGGAAGAATGGATGGAGCAAAATACAGGGAAATACTGCAAGAGAACCAGCTTTAGTCTGCTAAAAAACTGAAGCTTGGGAGGAAATTCACCTTTCAGCAGGACAATGATCCCAAGCACAAGGCCAAAGCAACATTGGAGTGGCTCAAAAACAAAAAGGTGAATGTCTTACAGTGGCCCAGTCAAAGTCCTGATCTCAATCCCATTGAGAATCTGTGGCACTATTTGAAATTTGCGGTCCACAAGCGTCGTCCAACCAACCTGAACAACCTGGAGCAAATCTGCCAAGAAGAATGGGCCAAAATCACTCGGACACTGTGTGCAAAGCTGGTACATACTTACCCCAAAAGACTTAAAGCTGTTTTTGCAGCGAAAGGTGGCTCTACCAAATATTAATGTGTGGGGGTTGAATACTTGTGCAAGCAAGATATTTCAGTTTTTTATTTTTCTTAAAAATATTTCCCAACATAAAACCACCTTACAATAATTGATTTTGAGTTTCAGTGTTTTAAAATAAAATATCAAACAGAATGAAATTTCAATGTACCATTTGTAATTCAGTAATATGAGAGAATTGGTCAGGGGTCTGAATACTTTTGCAAGGCACTGTATATATACATACATCTTAGAATGATAATTCTTGCTGGTATGTAATGCATGGGGAGGGAGTAATAACTTGAAGTGATTTAAGACATCGCAGCAGTTTTAATGCCCCGTCCGGGTACTTTTGTCTCCGTCCGGCTTTTATCCACTCCCTGGGACAATGCCTGTTCGCGCATATAGGAAAAACCAAACATCGTTAAGAGAGCAAACTGACATTCTGCATTGTGCTGTATGTAAGTGGAAGTTCATTCCAAGTTTGCAGAATTAGGTTATCTTCACACTCCAATTTCTTCAAATCAGTCCATTTGTGCAGCTTTGCAAATTGCCAAGCAAGGTTTTACAGATTTTAATTTAGAGTGTGAAACTTTTCAACCCGGCAACTTCCAGCTCCAAATCTCACTGAGATGCCTGGAATCACCGTCAAGTCGAGTGCTTCCACAAAAGTGTCATGTAGACAAATCATGAACTTGAACAAAGTGCTGTGTCTGTGAAAGTCCACAAAACGAGACTTGAACGGCATTAGCAGATCAGATGTAAACACCACAAGCTGCTGCAGATCTAGACTGTTGCTAGTATCCTCTACCATGTATGAATCTCGAAACATTCGTAACATCTCAAAGCGAGTCAGTCTGCCAGTCTCGATATCTCTGATGAACAGATTCAATTTGGATTCAAATGCAAAAACTGCCTGCTGTAGGGACAAGACGGTGTTTCCTTGCACTTGATGATTCAAATGACCTGTAATGTCCACAACATAATAACAGCTTTCTGGTGCGCAATACAGTGAAAGCTAAAAATGGGACGTTTCTGTTCTGACAAAAGAGCAACGAATCCCTTGTGTTTCCCCATCATGCTTCCTGAACTGGATCTGCTTCTGGCTAACAAAATCCATCACAGTTTTAAGTATGTTTTCCCCTTTTGTTTGATTTTCCATTAGCAGAATTGCAAGCATTTCTTCTCGTACTAAAATGCCACATTTATATAACCCGAGAATACATAGTTGTGCAACATCACAGACATCCGTTGACATCCAAAGCAAACAAAAAATATGTAGGAGAACTTATATTTTCTATTTGCTGCTTGTCAACCTGATCCGCCACTCTCACAGCTCGAACGTGACCTGTTTTTGCAGATAAAGGCATATCTTGTATTTGCTGCAAGATTTTGTCTTTGTTGGGAAATTCTTCAAATAGCTATTGCCTATATTAAGCATGCTTATGTACAGCTCTACATATTCACCATCAGTGAAAGGCTTACCTTTGCGATCAACCTCTAAATAGCCTGCGAAACTTGCTGAATTTAAACATCCACCTTTATTTGACCATGCCAGTAGTTTAGTTTACTTTACCCCACTTTCATTTTTCTTTGCAGCTCCTCGCAGTCCTTTTTCCATGCCTCACCTTCTGGGTATTTTGCTGCAAATGCAGCATGTTTTGTCATGAGATGTCGTTGCAAATTCGATTTTTTGTTTGAAGCCAGTTGTTCACTGCATATGAGACATCCACAGAGGCATACGTATCAGTCCATTGCAGCTGAAAAGAACGGTATTCCTCCTCTGACTTTTTTCTTTTTTGCCATTTAAATGAAACTAAAGAGCTCTACACTATACTCCGAAACTGAAAACATGCAGTAAAAGCGGGGTTACAGATTGTGACTCGTGTGCATATGAAACTGACTCCAGGAATACAAGCACCAATAAGAGCAGCAGGTAGGTTGATGAAAAAAAAAAAAAAAAAGTAAATAAAGCAAGATATTACTTCCTGAGGTTGGTCATTTGTAGATGTGCGATGACGCTAATAGTATGTCTGACTAATTTTTTGTATATGTGTGTATTTGTGAATGACTCGAGGGCCATATTTGCTTACTTGAAGAGCCTGGTATGGCTCACGTGCCACAGGTTGCTGACCCCTGCTCTACAATGTTGGCAAAACATTTACCATGTCGTCCCTGGTGTCAGTGATTGGAAAAAAAAAATACTTCAGTTTTAGCAAGGTTCTGAAACAGTTCTGTAAATACCAGTACAATTATTGAATAAATACACTTCCACGGGCCCTGACGTTTAATTGCAAGATGTTCCCAAGAAAAGATTGGCTTTAGTTTATACGTGGGTACATTTTGTTGGATGGAAATGCATCCACTCCAAATGCTTCTAGTCACATTTCCCATGACATTATATACTGTAGTTATCAGTTCACATGTGTCACTGAGATTTTGGAGACTAGCCAGTTATACCATACCACGACTTTGTTTTCAATATGAGAAAAGAACGTTTTAATGGGATAATTGCAAGAAACAATTGCACCAAAACGCGAATCAAGTTGAATAAGCCAATTATACAGTAATAGCATAATGTAATGCCCTCAGGCCATTGGGAACCACTTGTTTGTCACATATCAGTACTGGACTTCCATGATTAATTATAATTTAACCTGACAATATTATTATTATTATTATTATTATTATTATTATTCATTTCTTAGCAGACGCCCTTATCCAGGGCGACTTACAATTGTTACAAGATATCACATTATACATTATTTCACATTATACAGTTATCACATTATTTGTACATACAATTGCCCATTTATACAGTTGGGTTTTTACTGGAGCAATCTAGGTAAAGTACCTTGCTCAAGGGTACAACAGCAGTGTCCCCCACTGGGGATTGAACCCACAACCCTCCGGTCAAGAGTCCAGTGCCCTAACCACTACTCCACACTGCTGCCCAATATGCAAGCACTTTTATTGAGCATGATCTTGCAAAAAAAAAATAATAAAAAAAGAGACACATCTAGAGATTTGTCAGTATTCAGTAAAACAGGTGCATACAGACACTGCAAAAATGGTAAGGTACTTCAAGCAGAATAAAATTAAACAAGCCAAAAAAAAACCCTTTTTTTTTTTTGTCTGGCAGTCCTCAGCATGCCAGCAGTGTTTTTTAATTTGTCAGTAACAGGATGTTTATGTGTTACTTGTATCAGTTTTTATGTAATTTCAGGAAGAATTGATAATTGGGAAAATGCAACGTCACAACACTCGTTGTTTACAGGAAACATGGTTGAATAATGGAAGAGAAAAGATCAACAACTGACAAACAATAAAGTTATGGTCAGCTTTGAACAGTATGTTGTGCATGTATTCAGCAGGGCAAAGTTCAAATATTAAAGTGAATTTAATCAAGTTCTGGAAGAAGTGGTGTGCAAGTCACAATGCAGTGTGTATATATATATATATATATATATATATATATATATATAGAAACTCAAAGAAAATGTACTGCTTAATCCACAAGAGGAGCACAAAATATGTTTTTGGGACAGTATTCTTTATTATTTAGTGTTGTAGACAAGCTAAAGTACACCTACCTGGCATAGATGGAGCAGTCTTTCTTCGACCTTTGCTGTCTAGAGTTCCTTCATATGCTACAGTGATATCATAAATGGCATCCAAGTGACCCTTCATTGAGTCTACAGCTATATGGGTCGCTTTCATTCTTGGTGTTAGTATATTCTTCAGTACGGCAAGTCCTAGAAAGTATATAAAAATAAAGTGTATAAAAAAAGCATACATATAACCTATCTGGTTAATTAACTGACATTTACACACAAAAAGATGGGAGAATATTGCATGTTTTTATGGAACAAAAGCACAGCAAATCTTGGAAGGATTTCGACTAGTCTCTACAATCTGCTAAAATGAGTTAAGTCAAAAACCCTACAATACATAAATAATGTAGATAGGACCTTAGGGATCCAGTTGATCACATTAATTTTAGTCTATGGAACTACAGGATATTTAAAATGATCAACACAAAGTGCTACATTACCGATATGAAATACAGTACAGAAAACACATTTTTGTCCAAAAAATGACACATAGCTAAAAAAAGCACAAAGTGTAAATGAATAATCAGGAAGGTATCGCCAATCAGCAGATTCACACGGTATGTCACAGACTTAAATACTGAAGTAGTCTATAGAAGTATTTCCAGCAGAAATGCTTGCAAGATGAGAAGACCAAGGTTGTTCCGAAACAAAACAGGTGCACTGGAATGTCTATTAGACACACCAGTAATGAAATTATCCTTAAAAATGGTTTATCTTGTAAATAAATTCTAAACAGTAATTGCTATTACAGCTTTATACATGTTTACATTATTATGAACATTAAATAAACACAAGATAAACATTTGTTTAAACTACACAATTACTATCAGTTATAAAATTATATTACAGCAAATTTTGAAAATGTTTGATAAGTGCTCCAATTTTACAGGAATCGCGCACAACAAACAGTTGTAACTTGTAACTCTCTCATAAGCTTTAGAAATACCATATTCTTCAAAATGCACACACATGAATAGCAGATGTCAACAACTATTCAAAAGTAAACTGGAAGCCTGAAAACAATCTGATATATACCTAGATTACATATAGTACATGTTTTAGATCAAACAGAATGAACTTTGTAGTGCAAGTACGGATATACAGGCCAACTTCACTATAATGAACCCCCCTAGGACCTGGAGAAATGTTTGCTATACAGTAGTCTCCGCGTATAGGAGAGAGAACACTTTGCCTAACAGAACACCCTTGAAACTGACTTTTTCCCATTGTAAATGCTCCGCCTAAAGGAACAGGAACTTTGCTTAAAAGAACACCTTTTTGGCACCGATAGCGATTCGTTCACTGGGCTAATTTCCACTGAAAATATCGGCCCTTGCTGTTGGGATTGTTACACAGGGTTCGTCATAAGAAGGGTTAATTTTGTGAAGTTAGTCTGTATTACCTTATCAGTGTATTTGTACAGCAGCTGTAAGATATATTTATTATTATTTATTTCTTAGCAGACGCCCTTATCCAGGGCGACTTACAATTGTTACAAGATTTCACATTATACAGATATCACAGTATTTTTACATACAATTACCCATTTATACAGTTGGGTTTTTACTGGAGCAATCTAGGTCAAGTACCTTGCTCAAGGGTACAACAGCAGTGTCCCCCACTGGGGATTGAACCCACAACCCTCCGGTCAAGAGTCCAGAGCCCTAACCCTAACCACTACTCCACACTCCACACTCCACACTACTGTTGGGTCTGTAATACTTTTAAAACATAATTTCAAATTCAGAAGCCTGGGGCTAACAGCAACTGCTAAAGGCTAGGCTAAACTATTCAGTTAATGTACTATATCTCAGGAGTCAGCTGGTAGCAAATGTATTCCTCCAAAAGGTTTAACAATGAACAAAAGCCAATGAGACCAGCAGAAAGTATTACAAACGGTTTGTTTTGCAATGGAAATGAGGCCCGATAAGAAGAAATCAAAAGGTGCATTGTTCATTTTACAGGTAGTCTACGTGACGCAGTACCCGCAATTGGTGTGATGGAGAAAACTTCTGAACTATGCTGATTTTGAAGGCTGCTGGACCTGCAAAGCAATACATTAGGTGCACCAGCGGGAGATGTGTGAGCTGGAGGCCCATCTGGGGGAGTAAAGACAGCAGTCTGGTGGACCAGACAGGAATTCCAAATTAATTTTTACCACCACAGTTGGTGGGGCTAAAATCCTAAGTACCTTAAAAAGCACTTCAGGCACTAAAAGTAATCAGATGGTACTTTCACGCTGTTACCGCCAGAAGTGCACAAGAAGTTTAACGTACGTAATGATAATATTTTGTTAAAAATGCTATGTTGTTATGTATGTGTAAATAAAGAAATGGTGCCCGCATTAAAACTCAATGCTTTGAATCTCAACTTATGAGCTGTGAGTATTTCTCAGAATACCATATTAGGTGACATGAACAGAGAACAACACATTACAGTGTTCTCTTTGGCTTTAAGGTTTTACTACGATAAATAAAAACGGCAATTAGCCAGAAACAAGGTACCACAACCAACATTCTAAACTGATTCTTTTTTTGCTCAGATAATGATCAATTCATGGTTGAACACCTTTTTAAATTGAGCACCCACTTTGTTGAAACTGCATGTCACAGTTCGCACCTTGTCACTTCTGCAGGCAATTAAAAAGGTAATGTTTATTTAAGCTATGCCTTCCTACATATTTTATAAAAACAATGAACTGGTCAGCAAGAGCTTTCAGTAACTTGGCAAACTGCCTGTGGGCCATTCACAATACTGAAGTACAAAATGCTTAAACCGGTTTTAATTTGGTCAGAGGCTTAATTCAAACACTAACTACAAACAACAGGGTCATGAGATTTTGCTCCGCATGCCAAGTAAAGCAAACCCTAATGAAATAAAAATGTACCTTGTTACGCGGCTGCATAAATTGCATCCCCATTTCCTTTTATAGTACTACTTCTGGGAAAAGTACAAAATGGTCATTTGTATCTGGGTAACTTCAACACAGAACGGGCACAACTGTGTTTTGAGTAATTAATGAACATAATCTCCAAAAGAATCTGTGAGTTCTATGCTATGCCATGCATAGTGTATTGCACTACATGATAAAGTGCAAAAAAAATGTATGCAGACTTTCCATGTGTCCATCACAAAAAAGTGTTTGCTCCCCACACAAAGGCCACAACACAGGTTTTGAACCCTGACCATCAAGATGCCCTACAGCTTTCAGTTACAATTTTTCCTCAGCATATTTCAACTTATTAGTTTATTCTCAGTTATTTTTTATTATGTATTAAGCATGATCGCACAGGACTAAAAATCAGGTGTCCTCCGAGTTGGTTAAAAGCAGAGGACATCTTGGAACCTCCCAGACAAGAATTCGTTTTCATCAAGGAAAGTCAGTAAAATTCAAAATTAAATGCGATGTTATGACCAGAGAAAGTGCTTTTGTGCAGGATTTGTAAGCAATGAACCGGATGTAAACAACTCATTTCATTAACCTTCTTTTCCAAAGGCTAGAATAACCTTTTCGTCCATGCACTGTTTGTTCAAAGCATTCATTTTTCATGTCGCCAATTATGTTTTGTATTTTCGCCCGTCCCCCACCAATTTTTTAATATTATATTATGGTTTATTGTGAAAGATGGTATTGCTTTGAAGCGAATACCCTGGAAACACTGTATAAATTCTAACATAACAATGACACAGGATTAAAAAAACACCCTTGAAATTTTACAGAAAGTCCCGATGTCCTGTTAAAAAAAAAAAAAAAAAATCTTGAGGACCGCTAAAAAAATTATCTGTGATAAAAAGAAATGGGCAGTTCTCACGGGTCAGTTAAAATGACTAAAACACCTGTTTATGTGGTGATTTTTAGTCCAGTGCGAATCGGGCTTTAGACCTGTAAATGGTCAGAAAATAGGATTGTTGAACTTAAAGGACTATTGTATACTGAAATATTGGCACAGTTGTAGTTTAGAAAGTGTATTTACCATTCAAATCCCACGCTCAACAGCCAGAATTCTCAGATACAGCTGGTCACTCATGTAAAAAATGACTCTGATACATTCCACACTTTTATTGATTACGCAGTGTTTTAGCCATCCCAGTAACGGTTCTTTACATTAGACACTTTATACTTTGCATACTTCACGTAGCAACAAGCCTAAGGCCCTGTCCACATTACATAACCGATCTCGAGAACCGTACTCGAAACCGCTCTAATTAATCCAGCTCAAAGCGTCCACACTGAAGTACTGTTTCATGTTTAGTCAGGCTTAATTCGTCCACACACCATTAGAATAGTTCAGTTACAATTCCCAGCAGCGCAACGAACCGTGGAAATTAATACGATAGTATCCCACCATGCACTGTATTTTATTTTAAAATAATGTGTTATGCCCCGTATTAACAGAGGTCCATATTGCATAAATGAAATATAACAAGTATTGTGGAAAAGTAACCGAGCACACACACACACACACACACACACACACACAAGTAGGGCTTGAAGTTTTCAGGTTTTATTTTTAATCAGGTGAAGTCCCTTTACATAAATTGAGCTGATTCTGTTTTATAATTAAACTCAGAAAAAGCTGTTAATTACAAAACAATCTTTGTTTTTACCTTCATATCTTGCCTGAGCCTAATTCTGGTCCTCTTAATTTTATTTCAAACAGAGCTGACAAATTACGTAATTTGTTCATCCCCGATCCTACTTTTAACTCGCATTTCATTTTTGCAGTCGCCTAATTTAACGCTGTGTTTTTGTTATTTATTATTATTATTATTATTATTATTATTATTTATTTCTTAGCAGACGCCCTTATCCAGGGCGACTTACAGTCGTAAACAAAAATACATTTCAAGGATCACAGTACAAGTAATAATACAGTTAAGAAAAAGATAAATACAATGACTTTGGTTCTAGCAAGTACAAGTATGACAAAATACGATTCAAGAAAAATACGATTTTCCCCACTAGTTTAACAGAGATGTCCTGAAAGATTTTTGAAGCATAAAAATGAATACCTAGTGTGGAGTGTACACTGATAGCAAGTTCTTCGGGCGCCTGCTCTGAGTATTTCGCCAAACATAGCACAAAGCATTTGGGGATATTATTATTATTATTATTATTATTTATTTCTTAGCAGACGCCCTTATCCAGGGCGACTTACAATTGTTACAAGATATCACATTATTTTTTACATACCATTACCCATTTACACAGTTGAGTTTTTACTGGAGCAATTTAGGTAAAGTACCTTGCTCAAGGGTACAGCAGCAGTGTCCCCCACAGGGGATTGAACCCACAACCCTCCGGTTAGGAGTCCAGAGCCCTAACCACTACTCCACACTGATGCCCACTGATGTGTATTGGAGGATACACAAAAAATGTAGTTTGGTATTACAGCGTCCACACTTCTGATAAACTGCACTACCTGATGCGATCTAATTAGAACCGGACTAGAGACTACCTCCTGAGGGGGTCTCGAGTCCGGTTCTCAAGTATGGTATTAAATGCTGCGTAGCGTGGACGCAAACCGTATTTAGCACTTTTAAGCCGGCTTAAATGCAACTAATACGGTTTAAAGGCATAGTGTGGACGGGGCCTAAATATACTTGGCAACTAACTTACCTTGGCGCATGAAAAATCAAATGTGAATGCAGCAATTGTTTACTAGTGTTAATGTACAGGTTTAATATTGAATAGTCAAGTTTATCAAATACACTGCTGCATTTATCACTAATGAGAAACAGTGAGAGAATGATGCATTTTTCTGATCTCTCTCTGCAATGCTTCAGCAAACACTAAAATATGTTTTCTTGTTGAAGATATAGGTTTGTTTTAAATTTTGTATTTTATATTAAAGACTGATCCAGTTAAAACAGAGTAAAATAACATTATCTTTAAAACGCATTTGTAAAGTTTTCAAGGGTAATTAAACTGCTGCTGTGCTGTGTTGTAGAATTCAAGGCACCCTGCCAAAGGCATTTCTTTGTCGAAATGTTGGTGACATGTTTTTACAAATTTATTTTGGAGCGCAATTGAGTGTGCGGTTCTCTATTTCTCTAGACTGATTTATGGCTTCAGCCTTGTGAACTTGCATCTCGTCTGCTTTGGTGTGCATATCCTTTTTTCCTCTAGAATTCAAAACCACCTGAATTACAGGAAGCAAAATTGTTAAAAATCGCTGTTACCAAAGTCCACCTTAAACTCCTGATACTGTGAAACCTACCATTTTGCATGTAATAACAGTGCCATCAGAACCCTAGATTACAACATTGATATGTCCAAAGGTTAAAAACAATGTGGCACTTAAATACTAAATGTTCACTGGACACCACCTGTAACAGAACTTTATTGAGAGAATCATAGAATAGAACTCTGCACCAACAATAAAGACCCTACAACATATTAACATGTGTGGTCTATATCATTGAGATGGAGAGAGGTTAAATGTGGCAGTGAAAGGATTCATTTTTACTGACAACATCGGTAATGGAACTAAGAAAATCTAAAATACAGCTATGTACCAAACAATAGGAGAATATGCAAAGTGTACTCCATACAAAGGAAACAGTCACATGACCTCAACATAGCAGCCATATTAGGTCAGAGATCATGGTCACCAACACATTGAGCATGGAGGGTTTATACAGCAACACTATTCCAATAAGACAGACATATTATTGTATAACAGTACTAATGTATTACCGCTTTACCACTGCAAAATTTAGGGGTGACATTTTGTTTGGAAAGGTTAGCTTGGTGAATATAAATGAAATAAAAATGTTATTTTTGTTCCTACAATTCATGATCAACATTTTCAACTAGATTGCTTGGCTTCCTCAGGTAAAAAAAAAGAATATCAAAGTAAATAAACATAAACTTGTCAAGTAGACTTGAACACTTATTGTAATCCCCGTTGATTCCAACAACACTGAATGCTGAAACTGTATCAAATACAAAATAACTTGAAACACAATTTGACTACAGTAAGTTACTCAGCAAATATAAAAATATGCACTTTTGAAAGAAATTCCTTCATACACACTTGGTATATTATATCAAGATTTTAACGTTGATTCAGGCACAAAAGCGATCCTTATCCAATCAAAAAAGCTATTCTTGCAACTTTATTTGCTTGGTTGAAGCCTTGTTTGTTTAATTACCGCATGATGAATTAGTCATTGGGCAAACAAGTAACAGGAAGCAATTGTTAATTTTCTGTGTGCATCATTGCACGCAACTACAAATACCACATTGGTGCCCAGATTTACAGTTCACATTTTTACCAGGAAACTCCTAAATTACTGCAGCAATAAATATGGTTTAATGTGTTCTGCATCTTGAACAGAAACTTTTTCAAGGAAATCAGTTAACCTGATGCATCTTTAGCATCTTCAGAAAGGCTCAGTGCAGTATAATGTACTGAACATCAGACACCAAAATACACAATTACAGTTATTAAATACATCTATTACTGGCCTTCAAGACATACAGTGAAATAAATAATAGTATAAGGTAACAATAGAAGAACTAGGAAGAGAGAGATTCAGATTTATTTATAAATAGATACATGTTCAAAATGCTACGTTCACGAAACGTGCCAGTGTTAGTAAGGTAATGCAACCAAGACCCCTTGCACAAAAAAAATGTAATAGTGTTGAAGTGGAAACTTTTAATGTATGAAAATAATATTTGTACGATACAATCAAATCCATACCTTCTTTACAGGCAAACTCTTGACTAGCAGAAATTACTTTTTGGAGTTCAGGATTGTAACGGGTTCCTTCTGGAAAAATGACAAGATACATCTGCAAAAAAAAATAAGAAAGACAAAAAGATAAATGACACATGTTAAAGCTTAAGCATCACAATTCATAATGATAATGTAATTGACATCTTATTTTAAACTAAAATAAACAGATGTATGAGTAATTTACAAAGATGGTATTTAAAAAAAAACAAAAAAACTATGCTTATCCCACTCCTTTTTTTATATTTCAAGGCTCAAATTACTACAGGCATTTGGTAACACTAAAATAATGGCTGGAAATGCATAGGTTTCATGGGATTGCAAAGGAGGAACATCTGAATAACATTTGTTATTATTTTGTAATAGTTGGTCAGAAATTCATTAGGATTTACAGTGGAACACCAAAAGAGTAGCAGCTAATGCATTAGAACCTTATGAACCTGCAGCCATTATTTGAAAGTGTAACACAGGCTTTATCGAAATTATATCTCCCTAGAAACATAAGCATAATTACTTAGAAATCCAAACTAAAGATCATTTCGAAAGGATTTAAAAGGGTTCAAATGAATATCAAAATATGCATTTTAACTGCATTAAACATTTCTTAAGTGATGCACATTAGAAAAGTTTTAAATTCCAAAAAATAATCCTTTTGAACTTAACGGCAATGAATGCCAGATAACAAGCCACAGCAATACAGTTCTGTGCAATACTATGCCCCTTCATATTTTACCAATCATATATATATATATTTTTTTTGAAATAATGAAACTGGGATACATCATGTGTTGTCAAGTGGGTAATAAAATTCTAAGCCCAGAAGACCAAAAACACAAGGCTGCAATCTAGCAGAATGTACTAGAGTACTAGCAACTCTGTCATTCAGCTATGCTGCTCAGAGTCATGGGAAAAAGTCACTTGGCAACAAATACTTCTCTCAAATAGAAAATGATCATGGGATTTTGTGAATATAAAATTGGCAATCTTAAAATGTCCTTTATAATTTAGATTTGTTTTGTTGACAGATGCGCATTTGTGAACAATTTACCACTGTATTACACTTTACATGCAACCTCAAGCAAGTTCCAACTTGCATTAGCATACGTTTTTCAGACAACTGGCAACATAATTCTTGATCACAATTGGACTAATGTACAACTTGTACAGTATACTTTTACACCAATAAAAAAAAAAAAAAAAAAATGGTTACAGAACTAGTAACAAAACACAAATGGTACCCCAGGGCATAACCACAGGGGAATGTCATATGCATGTTTTGTAAACATGAAGTAAAATAGATTTGTGAAAAAGATATGTGGCCAGAGGTTGAAACAATGTGTGAGTGAAATAGTTAATGTCTACTGGACACCACGTGTACTGTACTTTAAGAGAATCATAAAATACTAAAGAGTGACATATCTTAAGCTGCACTGAAATCATTGAAAAAAATACTCTTTTAATGACAACTAACCTCTCAACTTGCAAGCGAAATTGCAAGGGCATTTCTTCCTGTAACACAAAACTTTAAATTTAGAAATTCTGGACCAAAAAACAACAGTACTTACTGGGGTTCCTACTTTTGTTTGAGAAATGAGTTTGTTTCTCATTGCTTGTTCATCAAATTTGGCACTTCGCTTCACATAAACACCTCCATGCTACAAAACAAAACATTTATTAGTTCTATTATTTTCAATACTATATAGAAATACTTACATAGTACAATGCAGTTTATGTTAGTCTGTCACAACTCTACCAAATCAGTGTCATGAAAGGTAATTCTAATATTAAGTCATGTAAATACAGTTTTCTGAAAGCATACTGCCTCAATTCTGAAAGTGATTTTTCAGAACAAATGCAACACTTGGAAATGTATGTATATTGTGGAACTTATCAGAAAAACAATATTCAGATGTTCTCATGTGAACTGATTTTTGTGCACAAACCTATATAAGAAAGATCTGGATACCTGTGAAAAATACCATCCATACAACGGAAGCCATTTCAATCCATCTTTTAAAACATATCGCAGGTGTCCAAGGGCATTCTGTCTGATTGCGAGCATGTCAGCGATTATCCAGTCAACTGCAGAAAAAAACACACAAATAACCTTTAGTTTTTGTAACAAATTACTTGTTCGGCATTAGGCTTTTTATCTTTAAAACAAACAAACAAAAGTTTTTTTTTTTATGGTGATTTGCATTACTCTAAAATAATACCTGCAAACACATATGTATTTCATGTTCCATTACCCATTCTCAGTTGATTAAACAGCAATTTAACAACATGAAATAAAAAGGAAAATACAAAATGACAAAATGTCAGACAATGGAATAAACAAATGTGAAACATATGGCAAAGTAACAATGTAGTGTAAATTAAATGACAATGCCTACTTGCCTTAAGCATTTATACTATGTGGGTTGCCAATGTCCGTGCAAAAGCTTAATTAAACATGTGCTGCACAAATGGATATGGAGATATGGACATTAGCCCAACCCAATCACAGGTTAGAACTCACAGATTCAAGAACTTAGGAATGTCCATACCGAATTCTATTACAACTGGATGAGAAAGTTACAGAAAATAATATAATTAAAATATATGTTCTTAAATTCCTGAACTATTGTACCATATATAAATATATTTGAAAAGGACAAACCTGTACACTGATGATTGGAAAGGTAGACCACATTCTCTTTGTTCTTTGGTATATCTCCATAAATAACTACCTGCAATTAAAGATATATTATTATTATTATTATTATTGAAGAGATGAAAACTAACACAGGAAAAACTTACATGAAACTAGGTCAAGTAGAAAGGTTTCAGCCATTGCCTTTATTATAGTGAAATGTGTTGCATTGGAAGCAAATTAGTATCTTTTTTTTGCATTTTAACTTGTTACTGTAATGAATAGACAGGCCAGACAAATCTATGGATGACTGAAGAAGTAAAAGAATGTACACCACAGGGAAATCACTAGCCATATCATCATACAAATTTCACTTCATAATATTTCAACTCAAGGTTGTACTGTTTTATGAGAATGAGATCATTTTTCTGCATGTTTCCAATTATCAAACAATGGGACCACTAGTAGTCACAGAAGCAAGCATTCTTACCTTCCATGGAAGGAAAGTGTAGTCTGGGTATTTGCCCTTGTGTAGTTTACAATTGTGTTTGGTCTTTAGCAGGTGTTGCAGTGTTTTTTGAAGACCATAAAGGTATTTTCACACCGGACGCAATGAGATTTGTCCTGCAATAAAATTATACTTTCGCTGCGACACTTCCTTTCACAACACTGGTGTCATGCGCAATGTGATAGACAACTCTCCTCTCAAAGTCAGGGTATTCTGCACAATACTCATAGTGTCTTCCTCTTGTGCCCCATTTTCAAATCAAAGTAATTGCACCATAGACGTTATTACACGTTACCTACATGTTAACCCACTAATTTCACAGGAGGAGCTTTGAATGATAAGCACTATAGCTGGCAAATGAGAGTGCACAGGTCTTGATGATTGAGTCATTTTAGATGAATGAGAAACTGTTAGTGCTGATTCAGACGAGATCTGTCGGACCAGGGTGAAATGACCGACAGTGAAACCACAGTACTAAGTGACCACACAGTTGACTGACAGTGACCACTAGCCATTCACAGTGGAACGGAGACAGTACAGACCATAAGTGTAAAAACTACACAAACTAGAGATCACGTAAATATTCTTTTTTTGTAAGAAAATAAAAACATAGGGAGTTATTTTACAGACGTTTACCCTGTGTACATTTATTTCAGTCAAACAATGTTTTTTTTGGAATTAAACATTTAATGAGCTTTCCCGATTAAAATAGAAAAGTAGCAAGCCTAGATATAGATCACCCTGCCTAGACCAGATGATCGTTTTGAAGTGATTTGCGCACTGTGAAACAGCCAAACAAAGATTTTGAAAAAAGTGCATGCAAAGGCAAAGATATAATATCACTTATAGCAATAAACTTTTGTTAAACTAGATCATTCCATCTTAAACATTATTTCTTACTAATATTATATTGGAAGTAAGCAAAAACAAAAACATTATTTTTTTACTTCTCAAATATTTATAAGACTGCATGTTTTTTTTTGGTTTTGTTTTTGTTTTTTTTATCTAATAACAAACGTGCTCCTGGTAGCACAGGGAAGTATGTTAATGTTGCATGAATATAACTGAATTAAACTCAAATGCTCTTTGTAACCATTCCATTAACAAATATATTCCATACGGCACCTACCAGAGTTCATATTTGATAGAGCCAGTGTTATATAAAAATGGCACTATTGCATATGTAGGATATTTAAGAAATGGAATCTACAGTACATGTATAATGAAACTAGTACAAGAAGCACCAAGATGCTAAAAAATTAAAGCTACCAACTCGAACTGTCAGTTCAAAAGTCTGTCTGCCAGTAAAACTATTTTGGTGGGTTTTCTCTTCACCCTAGTATCACTTTTGTTGGTCTAGCTGTTGTTCAGGTGAAGCAAATACCCCTTAGTTATGCAGGCCACATAACACATCAAGCTTGTCAATTTAAAATAATTTTGAAATTATATTTTAATTTTATGTTCTGGTTTTTAAAAATTGCCACACACTACATTACATGGCATATCCAGACAGCGAGCGGAGGAATGCAACCCAAGCAAGGTACTTGTAAGTTTCTATTTGTGTGTTGTGCTTGTGGTACTTGGATTTAAAAGTTCTTAAATTCACCTGGTAATATTACGTTCTTTTCCAACATCTAAATGGGATTTGTGGTCTTGATTTTACCCTAAAAATGTGTTTTATAAAAATAGTGATGACAGACTATTATTTTGAACATTGTATTAATACTGGTGGTCACCATAATAATTGGTAATATTTTTCCTGATGACCATTCAGCCTTTTGAACAAAATCTTATTCTGAATCAGGTTCAGTCTTTTGCAGATTGATTGCATTTTTTTTTTTAAATATATGAAATACGCATTTTTCTTTTTGTAAATGCTGATCCTTTATCAGTATGACCCGAGGTGCAATGCAACACCTGTGTCGAGTTGCCAAAAATAAGGCCACTCCCCTAAAGCTCTGACATCACCAGGAGCTTATGCCGCCGATACCCCAACAGTGTGAAATGTTTGTTAAATCACATGCATGTGCAAAATCGGTTTGCTTCTTGTGCCTGTTGCTCAATAGGACTCTATATTTAAAATGTTATTGTGACATACAGACAGAGACACAGTGTTTATCCATACTCCAATACTCTGATATGAATAACACCTTGGAGAAGCAGTTCTCCAAAAATGTAAAACAACAACAAAAAAAAAAAGATAGACAGCCTCCATTTGAACTACAGAATATAATACACTCAATAATATGTACTAGAGAATTTCCTTAGTAAGTTTCATTAGAATTTGATCAAGGGTTCTCTAGATACAGTATTTTATTATATATACCCCTGGATTATGATATGCTACATAATTTAGTGCAAAAGATGGTCCTCAGCAACTTTCAAAACAGCTGGACAAAACATCTATTTGTATGCAAAACCCCAAAGTGTAACATACACACTATGCCTGCCTCCACTATTTTGCCCCCAGCGAGACATACAGCAAGCAGTCATGTTTTTGCTCTACAGTACTTCAGATTAAACATGCATTTGTTCCAGTGAAAAGTCCACACTTTAAGGAAAAATATAATGTTATATGTTACAACATTTCTGAAAGGTTTAATGCAACAGCCTCTACATCGGTCTACATCATGGTAGTTTATCGGCAGTTCTGTAAATTTTCACGTACTAATTTCGAACTGGAGACCAAAACCTGCTACTGTACTGTAGTACAAACATAAGCATGCCAGAAACCTGTCTACCTCAATTTCTTCCATGTCTCCATGTTTAGATGTCTGTTCATGTTTGATAAAATACCATCATGCAACAGCTGTATAAGCTGCCTTGTAAAATATATGGGATTATGGGTATTCATCCATTATATTCATCCATTATATCCATATTGAACTCAGGAGGGCTACAAATAATAATAAGGGGTGCACAATGTTCAGCAAAGCATGTACCAGAACAAGGCTGATCCAAATGGTTACTTATTTCTCCACAACACTACTATACAAAGAATTATTTTTAGCATAACACAAAAAAGGGGTGTTTAGTATTTATACTATTCTACTGCTAAAAAAAAGTGCACAGTTCCACTCTCTAATAAAGAAAAACGTGTGTGTTACTCAAATAGACCCATGAATCATTATGATATGTGTACCTACTGTATAATTTGGGTCTAGAACTCTACATACTAAAAATGGCAAAGTTGTCCACTCATAATTCTATTCACAGTAATTATTTCCGTTTTTAAATGAATGAACTACTGTTGAATTTGAACATTGCCACTTGTCATTGGGCATTCAAGATTGTGAGACCACAATGGGCAAAATGCTATAAAAACATACAAACACTTAAAAAAATTTTTTTAAAAAAAATCTTTAATCTATGTATTTCTAGAATACAGTCAGAATGTTTGGTGATGCGACATGACATTTGGAACCATATACTCTTGACCTCTCGAGTCCAACAATTATGAATGATTTAAATAATTCGTAATAATAATTATTTAAAGGAAGTGGGCATACAATAGTTTAGCCTGTGTGGAGCAGGAGTATCCACAGATACCCGAGTTCTGCAATGTGGTGTCGGAATGAAGACTCACCTCTACCCCTGTGTAGTTCTCGAAGAAGAAAAGGACCATGCTCTGGTAGACCGAGTACACACGATCGTCCACACCATGGTATAATCTAGCTGGAAGGACAGTGGTGAGAAGCCGCAAGACGCTCCAGGAAAGCAGATACGCCGGGGCTGTGCCTAACATTACAGCGGCAGGAAACCAGTACCGCATGGAATATGTGTGCACCACCATGGACAGTAACATTTTAAATGATCTGATGAGAAAACTATACAGCTCGAATGCGAAAATGAATTTAAAAAGTTAACTTTTCCTGTGTTGTTAGCATCAAACTATTAAAAGTTGACAGCCCAATTTGACATGTCAGAATATTAAGCCTTACATAAAGCGACACACTGGCTCAAATTAATAAATGTTACTCAACTGCACTCTTTTTTCACGAAGGTGCAAATAAGAACACGTGTAACAACTGAACATTAATACATTAATGACAAAAAATACCCTGGGTTCAGTGCAAAAATAGTAAGTCACCATCATAAAGAAAAACACTCATTAAATGTAACGCTATATTTTGTCCAAACCTGGATATGCATGCCTTTTTTTTATTTAAACGGGTGACACGTTTCTTAACAACTGAATGCCTAGCACTGACCGTAGTACTATGTACTCAAAATATATATACTTAAATCATTTTTTCTCTATGAACTTCCTCTTACAAAGTCAACCACGCCTTCTTAGACTCCATGTTGGACGGGTTACGTCGCAGAACCTCTTAACACCGAGACCACTCATTGGTTGCACTTCCTGATGTACCGGTTACTAAGGGAAGGTAGTTGCTGGCTGGCTGATCCATGCTGGTTTTGTAATGCTGTGCATTTAAGGAGATTTTTGGAATCGGGTGGAAACCGGGTATTTTAAGTCTGGTTCCCAAACTATTTAGAAAAACATGTCTGTATGTCAAACTAAACTAACTCATCCGGGAACAGTCCAAAACAAGTACAACAAAACGCAAATATATAGTCTAGTTAAGTGCGTGTGAACATGTCAATGATAGTTTTTCAAATATACTTTTTTTTACAGAAATTTAAAAGTATTCGGTAATTTAAATTGTTTTATGTTTTTTTTTTCTTTTTTTTTTTTTTTTTTAATAATCCGTTTTTTTTTTTTTTTAATTAAAAAACAGTACCCACTGGAACCGGATCCTTGATATTTGCATCCGGTTCGCACATCTCTGTTTTGAGAGAACGGGACTTGGTTGTAAACTCTTGCTGCTTCGCTTTAATCTGCCTTGGGATACTGTACCTGTAGTGTATGTGCCTGTGGAGATGAGCGTGTGATGTGTTCCAAGAGGCCAGAGTCACATGAGCTATCTTTTTTTTTTTTTTTAAGGTCTTAGTACCACAAAAGTTTTTATTTATTTATTTATTTAATCATCTGAATTTTAGTACCTGCTGTAGCTACATTGTACTTCAGATACGAGCATGTAGGTATCATTTTAATTTCCACCATATACAGAACAACAATAACATGAAGGTCATAGTGTTTCTGTTTTATTTTGCTTGTGAACCGAACCTGGGTAACAACCTCTCTTCTAGCTTGGTAGCGGTAAAATTAATCACTTAATTTACTTTAACCAAATTGAATACAACGCCTACTTAATTAATTAATTAGTTACAAACATACCAAACGTCCAG
Organism: Acipenser ruthenus; assembly: GCF_902713425.1. Classification (NCBI taxonomy): domain Eukaryota; kingdom Metazoa; phylum Chordata; class Actinopteri; order Acipenseriformes; family Acipenseridae; genus Acipenser; species Acipenser ruthenus. The sequence goes on from NC_081194.1 coordinate 13,395,298, forward strand.
TTATGTTTTCCTTTACTGACACTCAACTGGGGTCATTTGTAGTACACTAGTAGTAAAATGTCACGCTATCCCGAGACTTTTTTAGTCTTGTTACAACGCTTGACTAACTTAACTATCTTAATTTTGCAACAGTTCAGTGAAAGACAAAAATAAGGGGCAGAGATGGTGTACATGTTTTTTCTTCCTCTAGTTTTTTAATTATACAGTTGTGTGCGCAACACTGACATACATAACTTAATTGCATTGTGCAATAGAAGTTGCTGTAAAAATAAATAAGTAACAGTGTGAAAGGTGATATGCCAGTGTACCACTAATAGAAAGATTGTAGAAAAAAATGAGTGGTCTGCAAACATGGTTGTTAAATTTCACCTACATTCACCTTCATTGCCTTTGAATCGCAAAAAAGTGCTCTCTAGAGCACAACAATCACGGGCTACTGTGCCCGCTATTCCTGTCCTGTGTTTCCCTAGGAGGGTAACCAGTAACTCAATTATAGCAAAAAACATGACTCCTTAAAATGAACAATATATATTTTAACCAAGTCCTAATTGGGATCTCAAAAGGATTAAAAGTAACATCCTGTTAACAAAACTTGTGCATGAGTGCAGCAGGCATTCTTGTGATTTGGGAGTAGGGTTTCAATTCATTCAATTCCAATACCACATTACTGACGTTATGTTTTCATTCCTTGTTGAAATATTTTTTAAAGTGTCAAATTACTGCATCCGTTTTTTGAGGAGCCAGTATGTAGGTGTTCAAACAACTGAACAAGTTAAGGACGTCTTTCTTTAGATATAGAGATGTTAATATCTTTACAAAATAAAATGAATAAATACAATTGAGGCATATGTTGTTAGATTTAAAAAGTAAAAATAAGTATAATGGTATGGTTTTCATCGCAGGACCAGGGACTTACAAAAGTGATCACAGTTAGTGAGCTGTTTTTTAATACTTCTATTAATATAAGTTGCTATTGTTGCAAAGTATCATTTGTTTAAAATTTGTGAATGAAAGGTGGGTCTAGTCATGGCCTGTTTTCATAGCACAGTTATGTAAAGGGGCCCTTATACAGGTATGAATCTAGATTAAACTGATACCCATAGGTGAAACTGCTCAAGATCAGGTCTAGACTTCAATCGTGTAAATAGAAAACCTACTTAAAGTGAACCATTATAAATAGAAAAAAGCTTATTACACACTCAAATTACTGACCTGTAGACCATACTAAGGAGTAGGAAAAAAATAGCCAATTTCAATTAAAAGTGATTAGTGTGGATAAAATAAATCATAGGGTTTCAACAACAGGAAAGACAAATTGCAGGATGTGATGCAAGATCTTATTCACAGAGAATGCTTAGCGATGATTAGTCAACTAACAACTGAGCAAAAAGTCAATCAGGTGAACTAAATTGCTGTAAATCAAATAAGTTGTAGATCACAGTAAGACATACAATGCCCATTTAAAAAAATATTTTCTTTACTTACCATAAGGCAAAAGTATTGTAATGTGGTATGCAACAGATGTGCAGACTATATAAGGTATGCAAATGTGTGTGTTTTTTTAAATTATGGTATCACTAGTTCCTCTTATACATTAGATTTACAAAAGAAAATGGGTGTAAAGATCCTTACCAATGACAGGATCTCTGCTTAGCTAAGGAAAGTCCGACAAACCTTCTGGGCTAGCTAATATGTGTCTGCATTCCTATAAGAAAGAAAGAATGAAATGCATTCAGATTTTTACCACCATAATTTCTATAAATGTTAACAGTTTTTTTTTTTTTTTTTTTAGTCGTTGCCAGTTATTATATAATTATTAAATCAGTATTAAACTTCATTTTTGTCAAAGCTCTATCCCTAGTTTTGAATTATATATATATATATATATCTCTCTATATATATATATTTTGTTGGGATGGTTACAAGAGCAGATTCAGTGCATTTTCAGATAACTCAGCTTTCTTTAACTACTCACTCGGCTAAAGAATTGGAGAATGATGGAATGTCATTAAAATTGCAAGTCTATGTAGAACTATAGTAGTAATTAGAGTGGATTAAACAATAATTGAAAATCCTGTAAAAAAAAAAAAAAAAAAATTCTATTTGCCATCACAGTCAAATAGTCAATATTTAGGGGATAACCATAGGATAAGGCGAGATGACCACCCAGGTGATTACCTGGGTCAGTTACACCGGGAGTTCACGTGTCTCCCTTATTGTTATCCCTGTTATACTACTTGTAGTGAAATTAATTTAATGTTGAGATACAGAGTTAAGTAACATACAATCCATCTTAAATCTTTGTGGAAACTGTGTCTGGGATTTTGGTATTATCCCCTGAATTTGTCTCTCTTACAAAGCCCAGAAAAATTGTAAATCAAAATACCAAGAATAAGAAAGACATAAAATAGAATGCCCTGTGCAGATTAAACAAACAGAATACAAAACATATATTCCCTAAGACATTTACATTTGAATCTGACCTTTTTACACATTGTCTTTTATTTTTGCATTTTTAAATCATGAATACAATAAACGACAATGGAGATACAGATTATATAAAAGTTCCACTCCTTATACAAGTGACTCCAGTTTTCTTAACTCAAACTAATAATAATGTATGTGTTAAACTAACAGACCAGGATAATTCATAGTTCAGTGCAAACAAAACTTTTGTGACAACAAACAATTCTGCTGAAGCAAAGCAGGACCAAAAAAATCATTTGTTTTGAAAATGACACATTATGATGAATTACGTAGAATATAACTGTAGTTTGTTTTCCCAGCTGAGCATAGATTAATGTTACTTGACTGTATGCCAAATCTCTTCAAAATGTTAGTTATCAATGTCTTGGTAAAATAAAAAGCATACTTTATTTTATGTAACCTTTTAGCCTTTTGACAAATGTAGTTGCTGTGGCAAGTTTTAATACTTGTCCCTAAACATTTCAAAGTAAAAAAAAAAAAAAAAAAAAAATTTTTTTTAAAAACACCAGTGTTGAATTTTAAATATTTTGAGATAGCAAACTGGACAGTCTTAACAATGGAACTTCAATATTTCAACAAGATGTTGTCATAATAAATCACAGGGTGCTGTGAAAATGTTAAGTTTTACTTCTTAACTGAATGCAAGTAAAGTTTGATATTTTCAGTATTCCAATTAGGGTGACATATTAAACAATAATGTATAAAATGACATTGGTTTTTAAGAATATTTTTAATCTTTCAGACTAGAAAAGGTTAAAGAATTACAATACTATTTTCATACTTAGAACTCCCCCAGTATTTAACCTGTCACTCTTTACTACAGTTTTCATTTCATACTATTCATAATAGAAGACTATCAAGTTTCTGGTGTATTATGACCCACTCAATGCTTTTCCTCTTAACCAAGAAATATATTTTTCAATTATTATTATTTTTTTTTAAATCAATAACAAAAAGACAAACTGTCCTTTTTACCAATGACAAAAAAAATATATATTTTAAATTGTGTGCCCAATTATTTTACCCCCTGATTTTATCCCCAGTTTGGAATGTCCAATAATTTCCCCACACAGCTCAGGAGACCTGAAGGTTCAGTGGACCTCCGATTCCACGACGAGCCAGCTTCCTCTTTTACACCCAGGAACTCGAGAGCGGATGTCAGAGAGCTTCCGAACTCTGTAGGACAAAGGCCAGCCCTGCAGATGTCCGCTTTTTAGCTCACTGGGCACCTGGCCATCAGGGTTTGCTGTAGCGTGATGAGGAGAAGCAGTCCCTGTCGCTTTTGTCTCCCTGACCCACAGGAGAGCCAGAGCCAATGCAGTGCTCCCTTTGGAATCCCCAGTTAAGACCGGCAACTTCACACAGCCAGGACGTAAACCTGCGCTGTATGACTCACCCCGCACACCATGTGGCTGTGCTTTTACCAGGTGAGCCACTCTGCGACCCCATGAACAAAATAATTTGCCAAATTATTAATAAAACAGTGAATCATGGATAAATGCTGCACACAACCCATTTCAAAAGACCAGGGGTTGTACCTGAATAATTTTTGATTTATTTTTTGTTTGTTTTGGATACAACGATCCTTTAGTTTAATTTTGTAATCACTACTGAAGTGTATCACTTCATAAATATGCCATGGCTAATTTGTGTTCTCTGAATTCAATTTTACATAAATCATTTCAAGATGAATTATGAAAAAATGTAAATGAAACTTGACATTTCAATAAATATTGAAATTATAGGCAGAGAAATCAGGGCAGGGAATTAAAATAATTAAAAGTATGTTCTCCAACACATGACGGCCAACCACCTGAACCAGTTACTTAAACATGCAAGTAAGTTTGAGATTTTTGTACATAAACAATACTACCAAGGTCATTCTTTCAGTACCATGCTTTACTAAATTAATGGTTTTATTGGGTCTAAAAACATAACATTCAACAGAAAGTTTCACAGTACACAGATACAATAGAACATTTAAAATGGCATCTTAAATAAACACTACAGACTATGTTTACAATAATATTAAAGTTCAAACCAAAAGAAAGCAGATACAGCAACATCTACACAATCATCTTAGAACACATGTGTTGCATCTCACACATATTCTGGTGCACTCTTGTTGATCTTCTAGTCGAGGTAATAGTTTTGAAATGGGAGTTTTTTGTTTTGTGTGATACAGTCTACAAGAGCAAAAAGGAAGAAAATAAGTTAGCAGTATTTAGAACATCCACAAAAATAAACATGATTTGTTTGAACTAGTGTAACTATCTACAGTTTTGTTTGAACCGTCTAAAATGTCAGGAAGTTAAACTGTTTATGTGGTGGCAAACAATCTTCATGAATGAAAACATGCATAGTGTACAGTAAACATACATCCACATCATCTTTTTAACAAACAAATCCAGGAAAAACGTAAATAGAAATGTTATCCATTACCGATTAGGGTATACCTCTGTGTAGCCCGATTTACTTGAGCTGCTCGAGACAGCACTCCTCTGTGTCCGGCACGAATTCCCTGTCCCCTAGGGAATAAAATGCAGTGAGCAGTGCAAATTTATATATTTCAGGCCCGTTGAATTTCTGTCGTTTCAAGAACAGGTTGAGCTGTCTGAGGTCGAGGATTGGTCTGAGGCCACCATCCTGGCTTGGGCACCAGGAAGTACCTGGAGTAGAACACTTCCTTCAAGAGGAGAATGTGTACCATGCAAATAGCCCGCTTTTGCCGCTGGTTTGAGTACTGGGGCGTGACCACTTGGGAAGCTGGTCTCCTCCAGCTGCTGTGGTTTGGGTCTGTGAAAGAGGGAGACTTCAACAAACAGGTCTGGTATGCTACCAGAATACTGTTATAATTTCCCAGCCATGTGGCAAACGTATTGGCTGAGTGAGCCCGCTTCAGAATGCCTTCTGAGACCCGACACTGGTAAGGAGCGCTAGTTTAGGTGGCTGCACCAGGGAAACAATAGCAGCGTTTACAGGAGGAAATTCAGCCAAGCCAAATTTCTCTGCAGGTTGTACAAAGTCCCCATGGACTGGGAAACAGCCAGAGCTGCAGCCAGGTGAACCCAGGATGAATGGACTTCAAAAAGAAAATTTCGGGTGCACGTGGGGGGGGGGGGGGGGGGGGGCACACCTGAGAGGGATCAGGCACATCCTCACAAATGGACTGTTTCTGCAGGCTAGGCCAGGGCACTTGCAATATTGCAGTGACCCTCAATCAATGGCAGAAGCTCTGCCGACAGGGAGAGATTAGCTGCAGGTACTGCAAGCAGAGCAGTGCGCTCATGTAGCAGCTCAGCCAGCACTGTGTCCTGATGGGAAACAGGTGCCCAGAGCTTATCCAACTGCTCAGAGTCCGTCGATCTCTTGGCTGATGACTCTTTCTCTTCTTCCTTGAGGATGATGAGGAAGACCATGAAGACGGATTCCTACTTGGGCTTTTCCCCCGGGTAATAGAGCCATCGGGAGGATGCCGCCACCTCTTTCACAGATGATGGTGGAGAGCCCTGTCCAAGTGGGATGGACGTGGAGCACTCTGCAGAGCTGCGAGACACCTGTTTCTCCAGCGTGCACTTTGAGAAATTTGCACAGAACTTGCAGAAGCTGCGGTCAGTGACGGCGTCTTTGGTATGCTCTGGCTCCAAGCAGGAAGAGCACCTGCCGTGCTCATCTTCCAGTGGGATACTGGCCTTGCATATGTCACATGGGTAAAACCCTGGCATGATGCAAGCAGCAACGCAGTGTACAATACTGTAACAGCGCTGATGCAGTATGTAGTACTGTAACAACAAACTGCTGTCTCAGTCTGCAGAAGCAGCAACACCTCTGTACAGTAATGTAACAGGGCGGCCGTAGTATACAGTACTGTAAAAAGATTAGAACAGGGAGAGTCAAGACTCGAACCAAGTCCGCTGGCACTGGACCAGGGATGGTACCACTGTTTGAACCGAGTAGGTCTGCATGGAAAACGACACATGATCTGAAAAAAAATCGTGGTCTTGAAGCCTCTTTTGTGTGTTCCGTACCCAAGCAGGAGATGGATGCACTTATCAGGCTTATCCTCCCCGCTGGAATGTTGCTCTTGCATGGGTGAAACCCAAGCATGTTGCAGAGAGCTGTATACAGAAGCCATTCAGTCAATGCGGTAAAATTTGAAGTGCGCGTATATGTAGCTATATATATATGTAAACGTGCAGCGCTGTGCGCAGTCAATACGGTACAGGGGAGCTTTCCGGGTGCTGGAAGAGAGATACACTAAAATAAAGAGTTATCGCCGTCTATTTATAAACTGTTACTAGCTTGGAACAGATGCAAATCAGTGGCCTCGGTGCCTACCAGTACGGAGCAACTAACTGGACAAGTAATGTCGCCGCTGGGTTAATATTGAGCAAGGCCCGCAACAGTGAAACCTGATACTCAGTATGGGGCCGACCGATGCGGACACAAAGTCGCCAAGTGCAAGGCTGGGAACCGCATGGAACGGGTTTGGTGACTGATCTTTCACCTTTTTTGTTTTTGGCCCTGGGGGAGAGAAAGAAATAGAAGAAAAGGCTCCTGAAGGAGCATAGCTGTAAGTTTTTTATTTTTTTTATTTTATTTTTTTAAAATTTAGTCGTCGCCAATTATTTTACCCCGATTTTCACCCCAATTTAGCATGCCCAATTATTATCTGTATCCCCGGCTCACCGCTCACAACCCCCGCGCCGACTCGGGAAACGGAGGCTGGAACACGCGTCCTCCGAAACGTGCTCCTGCCAAGCCGTCATTTTTCGCACTGCAGATCCACAGCAATGCCACCAGACCTATAGTGCCGGAGGACAACACAGATCTGGCGGCTCCGCTGCAGAGCCACAGGCGCCGTATCGGCCACAGGGGTCGCTGATGCGCAGTGAGCAGTGGATTCCCTTGCCGACCTAAGCCCTCCCTACCCGGGCAGCGCTCAGCCAATTGTGCGCCGCCCCCTAGGAGCTCCCGGTCACAGTCAGCTGTGACATAGCCTGGATTCGAACTTGCGATCTCCAGGCTATAGGGCACATCCTGCACTCCGCGCGGAGCGCCTTTACTGGATGCGCCACTCAGGAGGGTGCATAGCTGTAAGTTAGCCCAGAGGGGGAACTGGATTCCAGGTAAGGGGCAGGGAAACCCGCTGGCTTCCAGTGGTGCACAAGACCGCGGTAGGAACTAACAAGAACCAAGGGCTAAAGTATGACATATACTTGAAGCATGAATATTTTTCCTGAAGGAAGAGTGAGAAAAATAGGAAAAATTCAACTTATCCCACAAAACAACCATTACAGTCAGACCCGCAGGCTCCTTCTCCGCCAAGGCTGAAGAGAAAATTGGCACCAATCCCTTGGTAGTGTGGACTCCGTGCCTGACGCAAAGGGGGGCTCTCTCGAGCAGCTTTGACAGATTCCAAATCGGTAATGGAATAACATTTCGTACTTCAAAAGGGAAACACAATTATTATACAAGGGTCAGATTTACTTAAAAATGTAATCCAGTGCCTGTTTTGGAATCCCCTTACCTAGTATCCATTGTTCTGATAAATACTTAGTCCCTGGTTGTATCTTTCCTTTATATTCACCGACACAGACTCCAGCTTGTCTTACTGTTTTGCAAACCTTTCCTCCACACAACAGCACAAGCTCTGCAAGGCTATCACATGGGGGCTGGCTCACTGGGGAAAGGTACATCACAGGCTGATCTGCAAACAAGTCTTGCTGATACTCTCCTGCTGACAGGTGGCGTTGCAACCTGCAGATCTGTGTTGGGAAAAAAAAAAGGTGCACTTAAATGCTTTGAATTCCCTTTTAAGTTTAGCTCCTGAAATATGAAGTTACTATATAGATAGATAGATAGATCATTTTGCTGAAGACCTTTATTGTAACAAACAATATTTATAAATACAGGTTTTCATACAAAAATCACAGAATTCTCATGAGTTAATAAAATTAAAACAGACAATCAAACAATATTGTAAATCTGAAGCTGCATGCCCCCGTCCATTGAAGTGTTTGATTTGGCATTGTATGCTGCAGAGTTGCCCTTACACATAGGCCCTGTCCACACTGCCTTTAAACCGTATTAGTTGCATTTAAGCCGGCTTAAAAGTGCTAAATATGGTTTGCGTCCACACTACGCAGCATTTAATACCGTACTCGAGAACCAGACTTGAGACCCCCTCAGGAGGTAGTCTCTAGTCCGGTTCTAATTAGATCGCATCCGGTAGTGCGGTTTATCAGAAGTGTGGAAGCTGTAATACCAAACTACATTTTTTTGTGTATCCTCCAATATCCCAAAATGCTTTGTGGTATGTTTGGCGAAATACTCGGAGCAGGCGCCTCAAGGACTTGCTATCAGTGTACACGCCACACTAGGTATTCATTTTTATGCTTCAAAAAATCTGTCAGGACATTTCTGTTAAACTACTGGGGAAAATAACAAAAACACAACGTTAAATTAGACGACTGCAAAAATGAAATGCGTGTTAAAAGTAGGATCGGGGATGAACAAATCACGTAATTTGTCAGCTCTGTTTGAAATAAAATTAGGCTCAGGCAAGATATGAAGGTAAAAACGAAGATTGTTTTGTAATTAACAGCTTTTTCTGAGTTTAATTATAAAACAGAATCAGCTCAATTTGTTTAAAGGGACTTCACCTGATTAAAAATAAACCCCGAAAACTTCAAGCCCTACTTGTGTGTGTGTGTGTGTTCGGATTTACTTTTTCCACAATACTTGTTATATTTATTTTTAGCAATATGGACCTCTGATAATATGGGGCATAACACATTATTTTAAAATAAAATACAGTGTAACTGAACTATTCTAATGGTGTGTGGACGCAATAAGCCTGACTAAACATGAAACGGTACTTCAGTGTGGACGCTTTGAGCTGGATTAATTAGAGCGGCTTCGAGTACGGTTCTCGAAATCGGTTATGTAGTGTGGACAGGGCCTTAGAGCCAATCCCTCCACTTCCCTGCCTCCTCTGCATACAATGCCAAAAAACAATGTACACATTTCTAAACTTAAGAATGTGTTTGTTAACTTTTTTTAAATATAGTAGTTGCCAATCAATTATTTGTATAATTTTCTCCCGATTTAGAATATCCAATTATTTTTAGGCTCAACCCCTACCACCCCCGCGCTGATTCGGGAGCAGCGAAGACGAACACATGCTGTCCTCCGAGGCATGTGTCGTCATCCGACTGCTTCTTTTCACACTGCAGACTCACCATGCACCCACCTCAGAGCTACAGCGTCAGAGGACAACACAGCCCTGGGCAGCTTGCAGGCAAACCCGCAGGCGCTCGGCCAGACTACAGGGGTCGCTGGTGCGCGGTGAGCCGAGAATAAGCCTTTGTAGTTGAAGTTCCTCAATAATTAATAAATTATATATATATATATATATATATATATATATATATATATATATATATATATATATATATAGAGAGAGAGAGAGAGAGAGAGAGAGAGAGAGAGAGAGAGAGAGAGAGAGAGAGAGAGAGAGAGAGAGAGAGAGAGAGAGAGAGAGAGAGAGAGAGAGAGAGAGAGAGAGAGAGAGAGAGAGAGAGAGAGAGAGAAATAAAACCAAAAAAGATAGTATAAACAAACACGGAAAAAAAAACTGAGGATCGATTAACTTTTCATGTCAGGTTGATTTCGAATAAAAGCTCAGTTTGGGATTCTTGCATGTTGGATTAAGATTTTTTGCACTTTGAAACGATTCATGTCAGATTGATTTTGAATAAAAGTTTAGCTTCAATTCGGTATGTTTGCTTTTTGTACTGCATTTTAATTCTTTAAAGAATTGGTTAAAGCAAAGGCAGAATACTGCATACATGAGACAAACAGGTACATGTAATTCTACTTTTATTCATAATCTCATCTCATTAATTTACTCCAACAGTATATCGTTCATTTTGATTGTCCTATCGCTATAACGAACCCCTCGATATAACGAGCAAAAGGCTTGGACCCCAACAGGTTTGTTATAGCGAGGGTATACTGGGTGTATTATACATCTATCTATCTATCTATCTATCTACATACACACACACACACACACACAGTGCTCCCTCGCTATAACACGTGTCTCGGGGGACACACAACATGATTGTTATAACCAAAGAGTGTTATAAACGGTGGAGGGGGTTGGGGGCGCTGCGGGACACAACACACATCTGACAAATACAAAATAAAAGAACTGCCTCTCTATAACGCACATATAGTGAAGCAAAAATGTAACTTCCCGTGAATTTACCATGCATAAAACACCATGTAATCAATGCTGTATGCTACAAAAAAAAAAAATATTAAAAAAGGTAACATTCCCACTCGTGGATCATTTTAATTAATTATCAGTTATGAATAGTCTGGCTAAACGGCGGTCGGGAGTTCAGTTTGAAGCGACAGACAACCAAGCCAAGTGCGAGAAGGAGAGCAGGTTGGGAGAGGGGAAGAGGGAATGGGTTTGCCCTTGGCTGCCGGAGCGGGGCTGAAGCGAAGCTGAAGCATCTCGTCTCCCGGAGAAAGCCGCAGCTCCTCTCGCAGCAAAAAAAAAAAAAAAAGAAAATATATAAGGAAAGATAACCACTTAATAGGCATAACAGTGATTTAGTTATAAAACAAATGCCGAATAAGATGTCTGTGTTATGAAGCACCAGAGCAGCTTTTCTTCAGTTCAGACACTATCAAAAGGGAGAGACAGAAACGTTAGTTAGACAGAGTTGTTTATAGTTTGAACACCGGTACTGTATTTACTATAGAAATACTGCATGAATCACTGGTATAGGGAATTGGGGGACATGCTGTAGGAGCGTTATATCCAAGAGCCTTATAGCGAAGGAGCACTGTGTGTGTGTGTGTGTGTATATATATATATATACATATATATATATATATATATATATATACACACATACAGTATGTTTGTGTATTGTGTCTTAATATATGTAATGAAAATGAAATTAATTCACATCAACCTAAATACAAAAAATAATTTAAAACGCAAAACAGATTTTTTTCGGTATGTATACATTGGCAGCAAACAAGGAAACAAAACAAAACATTACACGCAAAGTGTGACATGATATATTAAATAGTTTTGATAGTACATTCTTTGTACAGAATGGGACAGTTCTTTAGGTGTTTCAGTAGAATAAAGCAGAAGAAATATATTGTAGTTTGTAAGGAAAGAAATACACATCTGAACACTTCCTTGAATTATAATGACTTCTAAAAACTGTTATACATGCAGTACATTTTAGCTTCAGTAACTGTTATCCATATTCCTTTGTATGACACAGAGGAGATATCTAAATTAGTGTGAAATAACTGTTTGTGGTTCCAACCTTATACAACCGAGAAGCCCTACAGTGCCATTTTCTCATTTATTTAAGACCCCTCTGAGATTTCAAGGCTAAGGAAGTGATGGGAACTTAACTGTCCTGGGAATTTGAAAATGACAGAAAGCTTATGACTGGCTGACACGGCTCATGGTTTTCAGTTTCTCTTAGTAATACATCAAAGATTCAACACAATGGCTTTCTTTTTCCTTGTTTAAATTTCCTAAGACTGTATTCCACAGAATATCTTACTCTGCATGAATGCATTGAATGTAAGCTGATGTTTCAACATGCTCTCCGTTCTGGCATTGTGCTTCATTTTAGACCGCTGTGTTTAGAACTACACTTCATAAAAACAAATCCGTGTCAGCTGTGGTTCAGTAACAAGGCTGAAAGGGACAACGTGCTTTGTTTTGAGAAGATGCCAGCAAACTTGCTTCAAAAATGTACTTAAGAATTTCCTTTGCTGGCAAAAAACAATGACAGCTAATTCTGAATATTGATGATGAAGTGAGCACTACTGTTATGTTTAAAATATATGCAGTATAATTCATAAAAGTACTAAAAGATTGCTTTATCCCTTCATCAGCAGCAATAAGTGAGGTCACAACAAAGGCAGAAAGGGTTGCAAATGCACCACACATTTATAAAATCGCAGCTAACTTATAACTAAGCAAGAAACCCACAATGAAACAGGTATATTATTATTTAAACAGTATTTATTTTTTTTTTTTTTTTTTAAAAGTACTACCAACGGTAAATGCCTTTAAAATGCCACAAACAAACTACAAAAATACTCAACTCAACTCAACTTAGAAACTCAACATGTACAAACTCTAGCAAAAAAAAGTATTTGGCAACAGATACCTGTGCTTCAAACTGAAGTCACATTGTGCGTAAACAAGCAACTTCAGTCTTTTCATCGAAAAAAACAAAAAAACAACAACATAGCACACTTGCCTACAAAACAAAAAAGGGTCCATCCCTTGAAAAAAAAAAAAAAAAAAAGTACGCCAATCCAAATAGTGCCTTTATCAAAGTTTCAAAGTCCTGTAGATGGGGGCACATTTACTCTGAATTGCCTGTCGTCATTGATTCTAAGGCAATAGGGGCTGTGCATTAGTGGTAGCCTAGTAGACTCTATGAGCAACCCACAGAATAAAATTATATTCAGAGTGGACAAGAATGCTTGGTATCAAAATAAAGGTACGCGATTAACGTTTAATCACATGTAAGGATATCCCGGGATCTTCAAAGAGTTCTGAGATGTGTTTATTTTAACAATAAGTGTAGACGACAGACATTACATCAACAATAAGTGTAGACGACAGACATTACATCAATAGCTTTTTGTATCCTGTATGTAATGTAATGTCACATTTGACAGTTTTCAGTGATTCATGCCAAAAAATAAATCAGTTAATATTTTTTTTTCTTCTGCATGATATGCTGTGACGCATCCTGTTTTTTGCATACTATTTGAATCTTGAAAAGTTTCACAGTGAAAATGGACAAGATGACAATTATTTTACCTCATATATTACTAGTGCCTGGATTCCTTAATGTAAACACAACCAATAAGACTAGTAATTGCAATATAGAAAAATTACCAATAGTAGTTATTTCTACCAATCAATCAATGGTACGGTTGATCATCAGGACTGCCCTCCCCAATACAGGGAAATTCTTAAGTTTTAAAGCAGTTTGAGGGCGTCTCCAGATAGCATGGCTTAAGAGGCTGTTGAAACATTTGGAACAGGAATATTGCTATATTTAACGTTTTTAGACTTAATACTGCACAAATGTTTATAATGACACAAACGTTAATAAGCTGAAATAAAAAAATGACAAACAGGACGGCATGTCTTAAACGCCTGCTTTGATAAATAGTTTAATTAAGATCATCATTAACTGCGGAACATCGAAAGATAATATTGATGTCGTTCATTCCATTTAAATAGATCAGCATGTCATTTCCTTCCTTATCCTTCTCTCAATCAGAGCATGTCAAGCACAAAACAACTGAAGCTGTACACCCAGCAGCAGATGAATCAGCTAGCACCTGAGAGTTAGTTCTTTGTATTTTGAATTCCAGTGCCCCCGGTTTCCCTCTTCTCAGTAAGTACCAAACAATTTGTGTTTCCTTCACAAATAAGTTATTACATCATTTCACTTCCTTTAATTAAAGTTTTTGTCTGAATTCCAAACCTACTTGTCACAGTGTTTTTTTTTAAGTTAATCTTTTTGTTTAGAGTAGAACACAAAAACTTTCATCCAATTTATAATTTATTTTATTAAACGTATTAAAAGAGGTAACAGACTTCTCAGAGAGAGAGGGAGAGAGAGAGAGAACTTGCAATTGTATATAAAGCTGCCACTCAACTAATGGTGTTTGCCTAACATGGCAAATAAAGCACTAGATTTTGATCATAGATCTATTGAAAATGGTGATGCAATGTTTTATTATAATAATCTGCATTTCTGCTACTTTTGCTCCCCAACCAGAAGACCTACCGTACAGTCGTTCACAAATTAGAAAAAAGTCACAAGCCTTCTAAACTATAAAAGCATTATGTGCACTGTAAGCAGTTGAACATAATTATCCAAAAATATACTCCAAACTAACTTAGATACAGGACAATACAGCCTTGATTACTGATCTACTGCATGTTTATGATACAGTGGTTATATGCATAGAGTTACCAAAATAATAATAAGAATAATAATAATAATAATAATAATGACTAGGAGTTTGTCACAGAAAATGTGGACGTAAACCACGGAGCAGTCACGGTCAATGCGTTCAAAATCACAGAGAAAATGACATAGGGAGAATAAAAAATATAAATCACAACTGTAATAAAAGCATATTGTGGCGCCTGGTGCATACAGGTTCAGCAAAGAACAACGAGACAAGCAAATGGAATTTCAGTTTGTTGCTTTTTTATTTGCTCTGCAACGGTGACTACTAACTAACAGTAGTCTTTATAAGCGCTGAACTAAGCAGAGAATAAAAAACAGTGGAAAGGGTAAGCAGACCGGAAGCTTAGCACACTGGGAGTGAGAAATACACACATGAGGATAACACAAAGAGGGTAAGAGGGCTGACAAGAGACATGTACATTACATGAAGTGCAAGTGTACAACAATTAAACAAGTGGAACAATAATTTCAATTAAAAAGAGAAAAAACTGTTCAATGTATGTCCCGCAGCGAATGCTGGCAATTAATATAGTACACACATGCACACTGAATTTATTACTGTTAACATAACTTTCAAGTAGTATTTATTCGAAGAGCATACTTTGATTCAGATTTTTCTTTTCTTCTCCAAAAAAAAAAAAAAAAAAGATGGCAAAAATGAATTTATAAAAAGCAGACTTGCAGTCTATCTCTCTGAAAATAAAAAGTTCAAATACAATGTCTCTGCTCACCAATTTCATCTGTTGTGGTGCAAGTTCATTGTTTTTTGTACTTTTCATTTTATTCTGGTACAGCATGTTGTATGTTGAGAGGTTTGTTGGCTTAATGGAATGCCGGTATTCCCCAAGAACATTGTGGCAGAGAGAAAATGTACTCATTTGTGTCGGTGTCAAGGGCTGCAATATATATATATATATATATATATATATATATATATATATATATATATATAAAAATAAAAGTGTACTATTTAAACAATTTTTACATACAAAAACAAACCATACCACACAAAATATTATATACTAAATCTCCGAACTGCCCTGAAGAAATGCAGGTGTTTTTGTTTCCTCCCAAAGAACGATAACATTATTTTTATTGTGTTATACAGCTACAGTACTGACCAGACCCAATTACTACACTTTTTAATGTGTGCTTCAAGAGCGAAAGGAGACTGATTACACCAATTAAGGTTAGGGATACTGTTACCACACTATTAAAGGATAGAGACATTAATGTGATCTGTCGACTATTCCAATAACATTGGAATATTTGTTCAACTAGCATACTGTATCTAATACAGTAGTGAATGTAAAATAGTCTATGAACTGCTTGGTTGAAAAAGCATTTCTTTACAAAAAAAAACTCCATGAAATGTGTTTTGTATTCTCAGGTGCTCACAGGAAGTTACAAATCAAAAGACATAAACCATAGGAAGAGACTTACATTTGTGAAATCTATACAAAATCCCAGAGGTTTCTAGCAAAACATCCTGTTAGCAGTTTATTATACTTTTCAAACACCTGTTTTTATCTCTGAGGACTATGTAATGCATTAGTTTAGTAAGGCTAACATACCTGGAAAAAGTCTTAGAATTAAAATGAACATAATAACAAATCTGCTGTACAGTATATGTAAGTAAAGGGTCAAAACCTGACATAGCAGCTTCTATGGGTTAACTTAAGGTACCTATATTAGGAACAGGATAATGTATCACTATGTTTCAGTAGCAACTGTAAAGGTTTAGTAAGATGTATTCCAAAATAGTTTAAATTGAAATTTATGAGCGACTATCTTGCATAATATTATGTGTTATACAAAAGTTATCTATAACTGCTTTTAGAATTGCAATGTATTGAAAGCAGTTCTGTAATATAGGCCAGTACCTATTTATTACATTGCTTTTAAATAAAACCAATTATGTTTAATCCGTTCCTAGATTTCACGTTGCATATACAGAACACAAATATGTCATGAATCTGTAAATTTCAATTACAGTATTTCCTTCACCAGGGAATACAAAAAAAAAAAAATTATACATTTATACAAGTGGGATTGTAGTCTCTTTCCATGCTGGAAATTGTATGACCTCAAACACTACATCATTCTCTTGTTTTTCTTTTTGTGCCCAACAGATTAATTTATACCAGCCATGTTCATGATCCTTTAGTACTTTATTGTGTTCAAAATAATTCAGTTGAAATGAACAATTGCATATCTCCATAACCCTGTCATTAAAAATACAATATGAAACAACCATTCAGAACCAACTTGCTGTATTAAATCAGCTTTGTTTTGGTATTGGGAAACTCCTACTGCGCTGAGCCACATAAGCTGCTGCTTTGAATGCAGCTCCCATATCTATATGTACAAAGATGTTAAATTAACCGCATTCTTATATATAAAAAAGGGTATTTGAACCATTTAAGTGTCAAAATGAATGTATGTTTTCAGTATAACTTTCATAGTAATTTGTGAACTGTTTGTTTTTAAAACTTTAAATGGAAAGGCAGAAGTCTTAAATTACTGACCTTAATTATTATGAATTGTGTTTATGTATTTTACAGTGTAATTCTATTCATGTGGCCTGCATCTATCATTTATAACGCTACAGTATTGTCTGTAGATTTTTTCAGCATGTTATAATTGAGTAAAACAATCCCAAAACACACATGCATCACCTTGGTGTGCTCAAAACACAGTAATAACAGAACAGGTTCCAGTCTGTAAAAACTCAGAATTTACATTGCATTAACTTCACCAAAAATCATTTGAGAAGAATGCCAAATCAAGGTCGGGGTCTTATAGAACATGATAACAAATTACATCAAACCAGCACTGGTTGTAATTAGAAAATGCTGGGTATAGCTACAGTAATTTAGCTTCCCATGGCAGAATACTGTATATATTTTTCTTAACATGGTTAAATATGAATCACCCCTTTAAAAGCCTAAACTAGTAACTCAAATAGGCTTCCCCTAAACAGGGGAGTGAAATTTTTTTTTATGTGGTTGTAGCTGATTTATGAGTTCTACCTTGTAATTTATAAACCTTTTTGGCAACACATCAAATAGTACTGAGTTGCCACCCCACAGGATGCAAGGACACAGCCCAGAACTAAGGGACATCCTCCCAAATATTAGATGGAAAGTAGAGGAATAAAGTCAGCAGTTTATCCTCATAACAGAAATGTATACACAATAGCATAAACACAAGCATAATCAGACATGAATTCCACTATACGTTACCATCTGCATAAAATATTCATTCACAAATTAATCTACTACAGTACAGTATATATGGTAGGAACTTTTATTTTGCTGTTGTGTGCTTTAAAACAGCTAGTTCTGGTTAAACAAAAATAATGTGTTACCTTATTTACATATGGTGTATTTACAAATGAGACAAAAAAAAGATTTGGCATCTAGAAATTGTCATGGCAATACCCTACATTTTCCACAAAGTTCAGTCATGTTGTCCCAACGATCTTTTCAATATTGCACACGGTACATTAATATTCTGTTTACATTCTGTTGAAACCAGGCAACCTGGAAAACCAAATATGTTTCTCCTTCAACCCAACAGTAAAATTAAACAGGACACCAAAAAAATCTCTACTCTGTTCCAACACTTGAGCTGTAGTTTTTCCTGTTTCTCACTTTTAATTACTATTCAAGAACTTGAGTGAAATTCACTTCTTCAGCTATGTATATTGCAGGAGGAACACGATTCCACAGGAATACTACAAAATTCCACACTAAATAATCAGTGTTTAAAAAAATAAAACAAAACAAAACAGCTACCCCACAGGAAGGGGGCAAATGGGGAAACATAATTGAACATAGAGTGACCACAAAGCACCATGTGAACTGATTGTACATGGTTATTTTAGGATATTTGAGGCTTGGCATTATCATAGATATTTGAGGCTTGGCATTATCACAGTTCTCCATGTTTGTCACCTTTTAAAATAAAATTAAGCCAAGAGGCAAGTTTCATTGTCATTTACTGATTCATTAGCAAAAAAAGTCTTCCTTTGTAAACCAGTAGTTCCATGTAATACAGTACACACACCGCAACAGGGTGATGGGACAGAGAAAGAAGAGTTAATGTGTCAGAAGGATTCAGCTGTAGAAACATGAATAGAAAACTTGACAACCGAGTAGTCCCCCTTATACAAATGCCAGGGTTTCATGGTTACTTTGAAATGATTCCTGTTCACAGATCATGGCAGTGCTGTACATGCAATGCCACAGCTATCTGCATTAGTAGAATTTTCATGAACTGTGCAGCTGTAGGATGTTCTGTCTATAACAGTCCCAAGGAAAATGACTAGGAATCAATGTGGACCAGAAGTGGCAATCTGGGGATTCAACGGGAAACTGTCGATTTGCTCCCAAATGAGTTGTCTGTTCAACGCAGCATGAGGCAGACAACATCGTGTTCTGACATCTCTGTTGTCTGGCCAGTGACCTCCCCTGTGGAATGATAAGTGACAAGGTTGTGGGAGTGGTTTTAGCTCCCAACTCCCCTCAGAAAATCATATAAGAAAGAGCAGCTGATTCACTCAGATACTGAGGCTGATAAGAGCAGCAGGAGTCTTTTGCGAGGGAAAAAATCCCATTGAGACTTTATAAATTTCTACAAGTGGGAAACTTGTATCTGGACAAAATCTGAACAAAATTGAACCACTGGACTAAACTTGCAAAACTGCTGCCTACTAAAGAAATTACATTTTTTTTAGTCTTCAGTCTTTTCCCTAGATTTTAACTGAACACTGATCTAAAAACGTATTACTACTTTTATATATATTAAAAAAAAAAAAATGTGGATTATTTTGGTGTTCACGAGTTATAGTTTTGCCCTGGGATCAGGGTACAGAAAAAGTACAGAAAACCCAGGAAAGAGACAATATCAGATCCAGAAAGGCCCTTGCAGCTACACATTTCTGTTACCCGAGATGGAGAATTGCAGGACATCTTCATATCCTTATGCAACTAATGCAGTGCAACGAGATGACCCAGCTGAATATGATGAATCAGTGCAGAGACTGGAACTTCTCGAAGATATCATGGAAAACAACACCCAGTGGCTCTTAAAGGTAAGGAGTCTGCCAAATAAACTAATAATAATACAAAGAAGAAAGTTAGACTTTTGTATAATCAAAACTAGCTGGTTTAAAGTACACAACAGCACAGAATAAAAATTCAGCATTAAAAAGCGGGTACTATTTAGTGTGTGTTAAACACTGAAAATATTAAATGAAATCTGCCTTTTTAAATGTTGCAGGTTTACCTATTCTCAAATTACAAACAAAAACGGTTTACAATATAACTGTAGATCTTCCCATTCAGTTTAGTCTACTGTATTCTTACTATTGAAATGCACTTTTTGAAATTCAGACAGACTCCAAGTTATTCCAATATATGCGTCAGGTTCTAACATCTTTCATGGTTAACTGTAAAAACAAAATGTGATATGCTGAGAATACAAGAAAAGAAAAAAAGTTTACTAAAATCACAAATATCAAAACCAGAACAGAAATGCCTAATAAAACTGATATGTTGAATATGGTTGCTATAGGTAAATGTTGCACTAGTTGCTGTCCTCCTAAATATGCAAAACATGTTTCCTTTTTAAATTGAGGCTTACTACGAATCATCTAATTTAAGATGCCAGCATAAAACACTGGCCTCTCAACAGCAAGTTTTGAATGTACTCCTTAAACTGGTCAGTCGACACTATGATCAACATTCTGAGGAGATGTATGTTTTGCAATTGTCTAAAATACCTGCAGGCAAGGAAACGGTTCAGATTGCATTACTATTATAACAGATTTGTGGCACTAGTATATCATTTTTAAGATGGCTAAGCCAACTAAATAAGGTTTTCCATTTTTTTTTTTTTTAAAAGATAGTTGTTAAAATCCAGTACACTGGCGAAAGCGGATAGCCTATTCAATGAGGTAGGATAAATTGTACTTGATAACCACAAGAGACCACACACTGAAGTAGTTCACAAATCTCTCCTGATGGAAAGGGGATGGGTGCCACAGTTCCTGTTGAGGTTTTGACCTGCAAAGCATATCAATAATATCTGTTTTCAAAAAGTTAAACATTGTAGTTTAACCAATTGCATACACTGCATTGACAGACAAAATTGATTGATTCAAAATAACTAAGGGGCAAAGATGTCCTCATTGAGATTATTTATCTTTTTTCACTATTTTTTTCATTATCACTCTCTTTTTTCACAATGTTACTCAAAATTGACAATGTGCCTATTGTCACATGTTAGGGATTTTAATATTAAATATTGCCCAAGTTACAGTACTCTCATTCTTTGCTTCATTCTAGCTGAAAAAGAAAACATACGTTTGGACAAAGTATCTTGTGAATAAAACAGATGTTTTATTTCACCAGTTATTTATTATCATATTGGTCTTTGATAACAGGGCAGCATAGCATGCAAGTGTTAAATTGTTATCTGAATATAAAAAAAATCCCCCTTAGGGATGCCACCACATTAAAAGTGTTTGATCAATACTGTCTCCTCAACCCCTTGCAAAGACACTTCAAGAACTGAAATGAGAACAATCCTAAGGCTGTTAAAGGTTGGTTTATACTTCTGACTGGGACCCAATTTTTGGTCTCAGTCAGTAGTCTCTGATGGTTGGAATGACATCATCTGTATTGCCACGAGCTGCGTCTTTTTGAAAAGTCGTAGGGCCTTTTCTTGTGTGTCTGCGACCGCAAAATCCACAGGGTCGGATGATGTTGAAAAAATCCAACATTTGTCGCGTGCCAGTGAAGCTGGATAGAGCCATTTTTTGAGGACCCCAATAAACATGAACAGAACAGGATTTTAAACTTGCCTCAAAACTGAATGAAATTAAAGCGTAAATGAACCTTTGCTAAAATGAATATTGGTGCTTACATAGGCTACCATGCGCAGCAACCACTTGTAGAATAACAATAATGAATACAATGTATTTATTTGTATTATTGTTATTCTTTTTATATATTTGAGTCCCTAATAAGTTAATGTCGCTATTTACTTTCTGTACACAATTACCCTCCCCGTAAAATCAGTAATCTTGCTCAGCTGTTCAACACGTCTGATCGGAGGCAGTATGCAGAACAGTTTTACTTGTTTGCTGCTCATAAAAATAGAGCCAATTTACACATTCACTTAATTCATGAGACGTGCAATTTTAAAATCCCATCTCAGTGTCGCGGGATTGTGGAGTCTGTTGGCAGCCCTAGTCACAAATCAAGACCGGCAGTCAACGCAGACTGGCTGAAAGTATGACCGACAATGCGAGAGAAGTATAAACCAACAGCACATACTTCAGACTCCGACATAACTTCTGTTCGGAGTCGAGGGTCTCTGACCCTGTGCAAAAAGTCGGAATTACATAATCTACAATCTTGCGACGTGCATCTCTTTTGGAAAGATGTACAGCCTTAACAGATAGTCGAACCTTTCATCTGTCATTCTAAAATACTTCATATCTCCTCACTGTCACATACCCACATCTCTGAATAATGTCTGAAATTCTTCCTTTCGGATTCTTTGTTGGTTGAGGACAGATGTACCAACTATGTCGCTTTTTATTTTTTTTTAATCCTCTTGTATAGAGGTACAAACTCAGCATATCTACTTAAATGTAAATGTATCCAATTTTACGAATGCAGTCTGTATTTAAAGTATGAAAAACCACTTTGTACGACAATACGACCACTTTGCGCAGTCACAAGGTCTGTGACACGATGCGTCCCGTACATCAAACAGTGAAGCTTCACAGCTTCTGCGCCTGACATTTCGCATTCATCTGCAACAGAAGTAGCCTACTGTATTAACCAGGCTTATAGTTTTCCACGATTCTGAAACAGCATGTAGTAAAGAAAGCCTCTGTAAGTTGTTAAACTTCTGTTCTCTGATGCATTTGTTGTTCTGTCTTTGCAGAAAACCGCTCATGCACATTTATGTTGCATTTTAGCTGTCACCGATTTACATGCTTGCTTGCTCGCTCAGCTATCTCATTCGCTGACCTACAACATAGCTACACAAACGATACTCGCAGATTTGTATTTTCAGTGCATGACATACTGGACTTTTTAAAGGAAATAAAGGAAGCGCCTGATTAAGTGTTTTTACATCCATTTCTAACATTTCACTGACTCTTTCAAATTCATGATTTTCACGATTTCCGTGACCTCCGTGACAAAATCGTAGCCTTATTGATGACGCACAGCGTTACAGTACTTGAAGCCACTGTAACATTACTTTTTTATTATAATTTAGATAAACTGAAACACCTTTACTACTAGGTCTCACACATATAAAATCAACGTGAAAGATCAGGCAAGTTGTCCTGTTTGATGCAATTCCTTTGAAACTAACTAATGTTCAGTCTATAAAATAATGCTTTATTTATTTTTTTAACCAGGGATACACATTGAGACCAAGTCCTTATTTACAAGGGTCAATGTATTCATTCTTTCAAAGGTTTTCATTAATACCACATTCCTACAAAGGACTCTTCTGCTTAGAGATTCACACAATTTCAAAGAGCAATACCTCCTTTATGGGGGTTTCTCTACTAAAGAATCATACCGGATGCCCCATGAATGGAGTCTGACAGCTCTTCCTGTAGGAGTGAAGTGGCACACAGCAATGCATTATGTTGTGGCCCCCACATTCACTGTGGTCGATTACAGCATGATTGATACCTCTTCATTGGTTTAGCCTATTGTAATGTATAAGAGAGGCTTCTGGGCTCAAACTGAAATGTTTCCATGTAAGGACAGACACAGAGGCTTGGTGGTTCATGGTTAAAGAAAGAGGCTTGTTACCAGGAGGTTCCCAGTTCAATCTCACTGTGTGTGACCCCTGAGCAAGTCCCTGAAGCTCCGTCCTTCGGATGAGGCGTAAAACCGAGGTCCTATTGTAAGGGACTCTGCAGCACTCTAAGTCACTTAGGATAAAAGCGTCTGCTAAATGGACTATATAAACATAGTGGTGTGATATACTTCATACACAGGAAGGTTCATAGCAAAAGCTTAATTCATTACACATTGCAATACTGTAACAGTTTCTTTCCATCCTGGATTGTTAGTAAATCAAGCTTTTCGTTGTCACAACCTAGAATTGTGTAAATAGAATTGGATAACTGGATTCAGAAGAGAGACAAGTGAAGAAATTTTAGACAAACATGCAGGAAACAGTGGATCAACTGAATTGAACAATCTTGTTTACCTAATGACCTGTCCTAATTAGCAGTTTAAGAACTTACCAAGATGCTGTATTTTCAACTTTATAATGATAAAGTTTAAGATTAGTTGGAGGTCATGTTTTCAGTTCTATAAAAACTGTAAAACCAAGTAGAATTTACTGCAGAGTCGAGTTTTAAAAAAACACCCCAAACAACCCAAACATTTTAATAAGCTTATAACCACAAATTACATGGGCTAAGTGCAGTTTATTTAAACATTCCTGTCACATTAACACCTAACCAGTGCCACCTAACAGATTTGCAAATCTTCAAAAATAAGTCTAAGCAACCAACCACAACAAACAAAAAAATGACAATTTTCTACATGTTACAAGAGGTTTCAAATCCCTTCACAGATATGATCTACTTCACCCATTTTTCAACTCACTACAGATTACCAAATTAGTTGTTTATAAAGCATATAAATTACCCAGGTTTGTAAGTGTAACAGGAAATGGTTTAATTGCACAGTAGGGACAGTCAGGTATGCTTCTTTCTTGCAGGTTACAGAAAAGTGTGTGTTTTTTTTTTAAGCTGTTATCAATTCCTGCTTGTCTGTCTACAGGGTCCATTAAATGAGCTTTCAGGATTAGCATCAGAAAGAAAAAAACTTTGGGGAACAAACTGGATCTCAATGCAAACATTCAGGGGACGGGGTAACACAAGCGTCTCCTGTGTGCTTAACTACTGTGCTGTTTAATTTTGTGCTCCTCGACCAAGGAAGAAAATCAGTCAGTGCTTAACAAATTGTAAGGTGATCATTTTTACCATTTAGCAGGCAATTGCAACTTCAAACATGAATACTTTCCTGTGTGTACTGTAGGTATTACTATATTTAAACTTAGGTATTCCTATTTGAAGTAGTCCATGTTTGTCTATTTTAATGAATTTCCTCTTATTCTGAACAAATAAATAAATCCAAGCACATTCTGCTTTCTGCTGTGACCTTGTCTAGGACATTATGAAACAGCTTACAAGGCTTCCATTTGCATGCCAGCAAACAAGTATAATCAACTGTACTTTACATTTGACTCAATTTCCTATTTAGTAAATTGAAAGAATCTGACACTATATTCTAGAAGACATGAATAGAATTCAGCATCCAGTTTTAAACTGCTAAAAACGAACAAATCACACGTTATCCTTGTTCCAAGACTACTGACAGACCACACAGGCACAGACTTCTTACACCATCTGTACAGTATCTAGGACTAGGCACTGAAACAAGTAACACTGTTACTTAAATGAACATACTAACAAGTTTAATACAAAATAAAACAAAAAAATGAATTGCCCTATTTCATAACGCATTATCACAAGTAAGACGGAGGACTAGAATAGACAGGTGACTAATGTGTTGTAGTGCAAGGCAGTGAGCAATGGAAAGAAATACATATATCAAATAAACATTTAGCCAAGTCACCAGGAAATAAAGGTAAAGATACGCTGTATTTAAATGTATGGCATGTCGTTTTAATAGAAGCATTAATTACCATTTTTTCCTTTTGGTGACTAAATATTATTGTAGTTGCCTACAGGCAACCACTTTGTACTGTATTTAAAAAAAAAAAATTATATATAAGAAAGTGTACTATTTAAACAATTTTTACATACAAAAACAAACCATACCATGTATAACAAATTATCTTAAATGCCTTGGTTTATATTGAAATTTCTTTCTAACCAACAGCCCTTACCATATCATCACTGAGGACCTTTGGTTTTGTTCAGTGCCATTTAATCCACAGAATCTCCTATTACCAAAGTAAACCTTCACTTTTGTACATTGCAACTGATTCAAATGATTAGAGCAGACAATTTGGTAAGCAGGAGGTCTTATTTGTTGAATCCAGAGTTTCATGGTATGCGAAAAGTAATGCCGCTGGCGTTTCAAACATTCCCTTCAGCATTCTTTTTTTATTTCTTCTGAGAAACAACAGAATCTATTGGTGTTTGCTGCGCCAATCTTCAGAGGACAACAAAATATAACCTAAACCGTTTTCAGACAACATGGATTGTTATCTCCCTTAACTCTTGTGAGAATAACATAATTTAAATAGAATTATGTATGATACCTAACTGGATTGTACAGTACCTAACTCTGTAACTGTAGTAGATTGCTGGTTATCGTGTACACAATATGCTTTCCATAACCAGCGATAGGAAGCATCATTTTTGTTTTCTGCACATCGCTTTACATGGCTCCAGATAATTATCGTTTTCTTTTCAAACTTTAAATGCAATGCTTGAGAGGATATCGGACTATACTGAGAGTATTGAAAGGGAGCGTCTTTGGGATTTTTAAAATTCACGTTTAATTTTTTTCAGTTGTAAATCACAAATAAACTATGTGAAATCTGTGCAAGTCAACTCCATCAACTGTACAGTAGTTGCAGAAATATAGTGCATATGGGAAACCAAAACACACACAGATGACCTATATTGACAACTGCTGGACTGATACAAAATATTTGCTCCTGCTAGGAATGAAAATTCAGCTCTATAAAACTGTGGAGATATAAGCTTGCTCATACCAGTGAAAGCATATTTTGTTTTACAAACAGACAATTCCAAATATGTTTCAGGGTGACCCAAAAAGTAAGACAGTTAAAACAAATGTTATCTCCTTAAGTCCTACACCACCTGTGTCCATGTTGAAAGCCTATATTAAATAATCAAAATATTTGAACCTTTTTATTCAGGAATTCAAATTTCCTGCCAAAAGCCTGTTACATTGATACAAAAACTGAATTGCTGAGGTCGTTTTTGGATCCAATGATGAACTAATCTGCCTATTTCAACAGGCTGTGACCTCCTTGTAGTAGATCTTATTTCCAAATATCCTGTATTTAATGTGATTCGAGACAAATTAATTTTCTTGTCAAAAGACAGTCATTTCTTTTAGTCTGGAGCAATTTAGGAGTGATCCTCATAAAATTGCTAGATATTAAGCCAATCAAACTGTACCATATTAACAATTTCAGCCATGACCAAAAATGTTTTTGTATCTTTCAAACTTTAGTAAGTGCAATATTATGTTCCCTAAATGTTAGCAGAACTTTGGGCCAGAGCTGCTTTATTATATAAAAAAATTATTACTGAGACCTGCTGCAATCATTTCTATCGATTAGATGTTAGGCTAATTTAGTTTTTTTTTTTTTTTTTTTGGTTTATGAACAAAACAATTACAGAAATTACATCATACTTTCACATTTAAAGTATAAAGGTAAAAAAAAAAAAGTAGGTCGCCTGAAATTAGGCAATATAGAGTTAAACCTTTGTCCAATTGCACTAGACACACAGCACAGTGGATATTTTTAGGATTTCTAAATTTTAAAACAGCTCCTTTTAGAACTGGAATCTCATCTTCAAAACTACATTGTACAGTCTATAACTACAATCACAGTTCCTACAGGGAACTGAATTCCAACTCTACAATAAAATACACAATGACACTTAGTACACAATTCTTCTAATCAAATATCAGACATTTCAAACTCACGTTTCTCAGCTGCGAATCAAGGAGCTCAAACTGAACTCCAGGTGTCACACTAACCATTTAATTATTTCACTGCAAAGCATGATAAAAGAAGCATGCTTCTACTTGTTTTTTTTTTCTGTTGTTGTTCTACTGCAGTTAGAAAGCTACATCCAAGACAACATGAAGCACGATATGGTACAAATTCAACAGAATGCGGTGCACAACCACACAGCAGCCATGATTGAAATTGGAACTAACCTGTTAAGCCAAACGGCAGAGCAGACCCGCAAATTAACAAGTGTGGAGGCTCAGGTAAGGAAACACATTATTGAATATGTTAAGCAAAAAAAATGTACAGTTCATTTTTAGATAGCACATGAACTTGGTCTGGATGAACAAGATGTTTACTCAACATATATTCAGATATAAGACAGACAAAAACACATTTTGATAACTTGATGGTGAATGGCAAACAATTGGCTTCAAAGTATGTTAATATTGTATTATTTTACCTCTTTGTCAAATTAAAATAAATGCTGTTCATTTTCACTCATTAAAATGCCCCTATAACTGTCACCATGCGTTTCATCTTCACATTAAAAGTCATACAATGATTGACTAAAATATTACTCTCTCAGGGGCGAGAAATCTCTGACGACTTTCCATGTTACATTTTAGTGCTAATCATAACAAAACCAGCAAGCTCTGTCATGCATGTGTGCATCAGTTCTTTCCAAAAATTGCAGCTGATCCTTCAAGATTTCATTGAACTGTACAATAGCTATTGTAGCTGTTTAACAAGGGAATAAAGCTACAGTTACAATTGTACTGTTCACTTTAAATCAGACTGTGGCAAGACTGTCCTACTTACAGTACGTTATGAAGAGAGAAAAAAGCCAGTTTGAACAGTATTCTTCAGTACGTTGCTACCAGTTTTGTAGTATACCGGAACATGCATTTTAATCCATTACATTTAATAGTAAAACATATAGACACATTAATTTTTTTACGTTTGCCTATCTGCAAGTGTGGATGGATTCCGCTAAAATCATATTTCATCACTTTTTTGTTTTAGGTAATAAATCAAACTACAAGACTTGAACTTCAACTACTACAAAATTCCCTCTCAACAAATAAACTGGAAAAACAAATACTAGTCCAAACAACTGAAATAAGTAGACTTCATGATAAGAACAGGTAAGCAAATTGAGCTATTATTTAGAAGACCCCCCCCCCCCCCCCCCCCACCACACAAAATATTAATCTGTTTTAATAAATAGCTTTCTCTTAGTTCATTGAAGTATTGCAGGCTGCACTAGGACCTTTTTCCAAAATGAACACTCTTTACATTGAGGTAAGAAGGGTCTAGTTTCAATAAGAAATGTTTAAGCAATCAAGTTTGTTTTACAACAGCAGTAAACGAAGCTACAACTGAACTTAAAGTTACTGTAGGAGTTTAAATCCTAAATGCTCCTGTTATCAGTTTCATTTGGTACAAAAGACAAATTACTTAGGAATAGGAAAGTAATCTTTTGTTTGTTTACTAGGATTTTGTAATTAGGTTTTGCAAAAGTATTGCTAAATAAACCACAACAGAAATTCCACTTTGCTTCTTCAATACAAGAGATAAGTGAACTGAGGCAGATTTTCTTTTACTAGATTTCTAGAAAAAAGAGTTTTAGAAATGGAAGACCAGCGTCTAGCTGAACTTAAGACCCTGAAAGATGAAAAGGACCAAATCAAGCAGCTTGTGTTGCGACAGAACTCAATGATTGAGGAGCTGGAGCAGCAGCTGGTCACAGCAACATCAAACAACTCTGTCTTGCAGAAACAGCAGCATGACCTGTTGGAAACTGTTAATGATCTTATCGCAGTAATATCCCCTCCTAACCGTAAGTGGATACAATGCTAATTTACTGAATGCAATTACTGCAGTCCCATATCCTCAACTGAAAAGGGAAAGAAAGGAAAAACATGTATTTTAAGGGTCAATATATGATTACAGATTACTATTCATTTAGTTATTTTTTACCGTTCCTTACCTTTTTTGATGTTTGCGATTATTCTAATTGCAATTTCTGAAATAGTGTGCGTGTGCACGTTTTTTTTTTTTTTTTTATCAGCCAAGAGAGTCTTTATATTGGTATGCACCAGCACCCTCAAATGCACAGTAGTGTATTGCCAGAAAAACATAAATCTGAAGATCCACACTTTTGTGGATCTATAAAAACAGTATTTGAGTAATTGTAATAAGAACCACTTACTCTTTAATCTTTGGTCATCTTTCTTATTGTAGAACTGGTTTTACATTCTTTATTCACAGTGAAAACTTCGATCATGGCTACAGAAGCTCAAAACCATTTTAAAGACTGTGCAGAACTGTATAAATCTGGAAAGACAACAAGCGGTGTCTATGCACTGACTCTCCCCAACACAACAGAGCAAATAAAGGTAGGATCAATCATCTTTGCATGAACAAGTCAATAGACTGCAATACAACAGATGGTCTACGTGAGAAATAGGTACGGCAGTTATTGACTAGTAATGTCGATTTTTTAAAACAAAATGATTTAATGAAGTACTTCATGAAAAAAACAAAACAAAAAAAATGGACAGCTGATGCATCCCTGTATGCTCACAGTATGTACTTTTGTATAGTCATGGGGGTGAAATTAATATAAAAAGCTTAGACTTTTCACCTGAACCACTGCATATTGTATGTAAATTGTGGTTCAGATCATGTTTCTTTTTCTCTGATTTCTTCATGTATCTCAAGATTTTTTACAAATGATCAATTTCATAAAAGCTTACAATAGAGCCATTCAATCTTAATCATTAGAGCACTTCTTTGTGTATTTCAGGCATACTGTGATATGGACTCCAGTGGAGGTGGGTGGACAGTAATACAGCGTCGTATAGATGGCCACGTAGATTTTCACAGAACTTGGAAAGAATACAAAATGGTACACACTTTTGAACAACAGTCACAATTGTATAGCTTGTCTATTGAAAGGTTGCTTGTTAAGTCATTAGTACACACATGCATCATTAAAATCCATCAGAAACTTTTTGTAAATGTATGAACTAAATTTAGAACACAGAATATTCTTGTTAAAAAGGAAATTCCGATAATTAAATGTTCATATGCATTTTGTCTAGGGGTTTGGTGACTCTGCTGGGGAATACTGGCTGGGAAATGAATTGGTTTCCCAGCTAACCAATGAGCAACCACATGCTCTGAGGATTCAACTAAAAGACTGGGAAGGCAATGAGGGATATTCACTCTATGATCATTTTTATCTCAACAGTGAGGCGCAGAACTACAGGTTAGTGTTAAGAAATATCCTGTGCTGGTTCCTTTTGTAATATTTTTGCACTGTAGATATTACTTAATTCCACAGATTGGTAAATATAACATCAAGTGAAATTAGAATGCACTTAGAAACACTTAGTTACTAAACTAAACTTTTTACTTTTTGAGGAGAAAAATAAATCCAACTAGTTCAAAGCATCCATAGATGTATAATATGTTGTATACAACATTAAATACCTTTCATCTTGTAGGTATAGCTGAGAATTGATTGTGCCAACAGCCTGACTTATATTGCATGTACATACGAAAATAGCACGAAATAAAACGAAAAATCATTATAAAGCAAACGTAGAATGACATTTTTAAAATTGGGAGGTTTATACAAAAAATACTTACTTGCAATCCCAGTTGTCAAGGCTCAGCCGTTACCATAGACACGGTCTGAAGGGAAACGGAAGCTCTGACTAGCACTTGCGCAGATGTATAATTTGGAGTTGTTTGGGAATTGTGATGGAAGAGAAGAGACATTGGTTTCTAAAATGCCTAAACCATGCATAACAATTAATCAACGCTGCAAAGATTTTGAGCATGAGGGGCTGTATGCAGCCGACGTTGACAAAATAACGATGTGCAGATTTTGCAACTGTTGGCTGGAATGGGAGTTGAAAGATACCATCGTTAAGCATCATTAGCTGTTTATTCCTTTTAGGGGAAAATATGGCTTGTTGCTTGTATCAATGAACCCACTTTATATCATGATTGGCGTGCAGGGCATAATTTGTGATATAAAGCGGGTCATGACATAAACCGAGTTTCACATTCGCCTATGACAGCATATTACGAGTGCGAGAAAGAAAGAAAGAAAGAAAGAAAGAAAGGAGTGTTTAGTCTCTCTTTACATTTAAACAAATGCATATAGTTTACTACAGGGCAAATAGATTTTGTATCATTAACTGGAACGAAACAGTTTGTATCATTATCTAAAAAAGGCATGAATTGTCGACTGATGAGAGCTATCAATAATTGGTGTTTTTTTTTTTTTTTTGTGCGCATTTTTATAAGACTGACTTAATTTGAACTGAACTGTATCCCATTAAGACCACTCATGCAGCATTTGACAGACTGCACAAAATGTCACTTCATTAGCCGAGATGATTACTGGTTCTTAGCTGCGTTGGAAATTGATTCTATCCTGTGGGTACTCAGTAAAGACCAGCCACGTAGCATTGGACAGGCTGCACAAAATGTGACAATAAGCAGGTTTGTGAGATGATATTAAGAGAGGTAATTTCTCAAAGAACCTATGGTGCATGGCGAGTGGTTTTTCAAAAATCGTGATAATAAATGGGGTATGATATTAAGTGAGGTGATATTTCAAGTGGTGCAAACTTTGAATGGAACTGAATGAATGAATCTGCTTTGCTTAGTGTTTAAATACTGAGAAACCACAAGCTTGTTGTATACTGCTTCAGTGCAATGGGATTGAAATACAAATCCTATCGTTTTTTTTTCTAATGGGTAGATTGCTGTATGTGTAATTATTATGATAGTAGGGCAGTGTAGATAGATAGATAGATATTTATCTTATTATATATATTATAACATATACATATTTCAAGGGACATTTCTATTAGTATGTTAAAGATGCATGTAAACCCAACTATATGAAAATATAGAATCTAACAATGTTACACGGTTGTCCAAATTCTAAAGTAAATATTTTTGCATCTAGAAGCAGTTTCTGTAAAAGGATGAAAAAAAAGTTTCTAACATTTCTTCTACATAAATACACTGGGGAGCTGACATGAATTTAGGTCTGGAATTTTTCGGTTTTTATTTTTCTTCAATTGGGGGGGGTTGGGTTACCACTCAAACACATCCATTTTCATTTTCTATAATAATTGAATGTACGCTTCGCTAATACATATGCAAACGTTAACTTACTGTGTTGAATTGAGGATTCTGGCAATGTAGAACTCTGCATGCATCTTGAATCCGAGAATTGTGAAAAGAAACTCATTTCAATTTTATGGCCATTAGCGTTCCTGTATCTATCACACTACAGTTCATGTTTTGTTTTCTGCCCATCCCATCGTATGACTATAGCATACTGTAGTAATTAATCTCAGCATACAATAAGTTAATTACATTTTTTCCTAGGATTAAACAATCATGGTACTCCGATTAAGGTTTGATATTTATGCAGCTGCAACGATAATATTAAATCATAGTAATAATTAGAAAGTCGTTGTACACAAGAAAAACTTGAATATGCATTAGAGGAAGCATAACTGTACAGCAGTTTTATATTAACAACTTTTTCGGTTCATCACTGAATAAAACCATAATGCCATATTGATGGTTCGTGGTCATTAAGCCTGCTGCTAAGCAAATGACGCATTGACACAAGTGACACGTATTATGTAGTGCACAAAATTGATGATTGGTCAGTTGAAATGTCTTTGCACACTGCCCGCCTTATGACAGACGTTTTCTTTATGTAGAGAGTAGTGAATGATTGACATTATTTAAAATGTTGCCAGAACCCACTTTTATCGGTTTAAAAAAATAAAAATGAATCTTCTAAACAGGTCTTCAGGGGTGTTTTCCGGTTATTATCGGTGAAAAACAAACTTCAAGCCCTTTTGTGATGACATTAAAAGTGTAATTTCAAACAGTTACTCATAATTACTTCCTTTTCTTTTGTAGGGGCTTAAATTTTGCAGAGATAATGAATGTGGGTTAGATCTTAAACTAATTACCCCATTTAAAGCATATCATAGCACAAACTTTGAAAGAAAGAAAACCCTCCTGGAGGCTGGTAACTAGCCTTTTTGCATCACATACTGTTCAATGGATCGTGTTCTTTTTTAACCTTCAAAGTACACTGGTGGTATGTGAAGATGGAGATACAGAAAATGACTAATTAAATTTAAATTTACAGTATCTGAACTTGTGAATCCAGTGTTCTCTGATTTCTAAACCAAAAACTAGAAATAAATCAAGGGGATCACAACAAAATATATATTTGGATTTGTTTTAAGTCCAGTTGTTAATTTGGTTGTTTTGTTTTTAAATTGGAGAACTTTGTTTCTTTCTCAAAAATACATACATTCACAAGAGGTTGGTTAAAGAGAATGGAAATGGAAGTACTACAAACAATGTCATTACCAATACTTTTTTAAAACAGTGTTAGGCATTATCTATCTAGAACATATTTTTATTGATGTAGTAAAGCAAAACCATTGCTGCAAGAGAAAGTTTAGTTTTTTCACAAATTTGTACACATTTTTGTTACAATTAAAGGGCAGCAGTGTGGAGTAGTGGTTAGGGCTCTGGACTCTTGACCGGAGGGTCGTGGGTTCAATCCCCGGTGGGTACACTGCTGCTGTACCCTTGAGCAAGGTACTTTACCTAGATTGCTCCAGTAAAAAAAAAAAAAACCACAACTGTATAAATGGGTAATTGTATGTAAAAATAATGTGGTATCTTGTAACAATTGTAAGTCGCCCTGGATAAGGGCGTCAGCTAAGAAATAAATAATAATAATAATTAAAAATGATGGATTTCTTCCTTACATGGTTTTTTCTCAACAATACAGGATACACCTTAAAGACTACAGTGGAACAGCAGGCAAAATCAGTAGCCTTGGCCAACCAGGAAGTGATTTCAGTACAAAGGATGTAGACAATGACAAATGTATTTGCAAATGTTCACAACTGACCACGGGAGGTATGAGCAGTTTCATTACCTTTCATTGCTCCTTCTTAACTTTAAATATCTGCTGCTGTTAACTATAAATACTGTGCGCTTTTTACTTGCGGCTATAGTGTCCCACCAAATCACTTAATAGTTAATTCTGAATGGTTCACTTTTCTCTTGGCAATCCCCCCAGAATCTGAAGAACTTTAAAAGAATATATATTTTTTTGTAGCTGGGTCAGGACTTTTGAGCAAAATTAGCTTGTTAATCACTGGTCAGCTCATTTGGGAATTTCAAGTTCTACAAAGCCTGACATTAATAGTCTGGGAACTAAAGAGTTTTGTTAAACTAGTAGGGTCTTCCTACCAAGCTTAAGGACTTCCACATTACAACCTGCTCATACTCACTGGCACTGTGTTGCTCTAACTGTGGCTATCGGGATACTCGCAGATGTAACAATGCAAGAGTTCATCACAGTTAAATGTTGCAGGCTTTTTAAATGAAGCAAATGAAAGCTGTATGCTTAGTGCATGAACTTAATTGAGAAACATGGCTTATTACAACTGAAATTAAGTTTAAATGACCCTTTTTAGAAATGGCAGTTGCAACACTTTACTTGCATGTCTGCACAAGATTCAAGTTTTAGTTGAGATTTTATTTGTTTCTTACATTAAAGCTGTATAATTTCACTTTCATGCATTTCCTTCACAGGTTGGTGGTTTGATGCCTGTGGGCCTTCAAACTTAAATGGAATGTACTACCAGCTGGGACAGAACACAAACAGATTCAACGGAATCAAATGGTACTACTGGAAAGGCTCAGGCTACTCACTAAAAACAACTACAATGATGATCAGGCCTGCAGACTTCTGATAGGGCTTCTGTTCAAAGAGTTTTCTGCCTAGTCTACAAGATATGGCTAGTACTTTAACTTTAAAATATCTGTGTTTTATATCTGTTTGTTTATAGGAAATATTCCATACCATCAGAAGATGGAAATATTTCAATTTTTGGCACTCAGACTGAGGAAGTTTGTGTACTTGAACTATAAAAGCTGTAAACTTTGCTGGGTGCAATTTTATTCATTCATTTTTTTATTATTGTTATTTATACATAACTGGAACTGTGAGACAATTTAACAAATGTATGCCCTTTTGTGTGATATAGTTATGATCCAGCCTGCTGATCACTGCTCATCAGGAAATCAGGCGTCAAAAACCTTTTTTTTTTTTTTTTTTTTTTTTTTTTTTTTAATTCTGTAAGAGGCTACTTGTTCGGTTGTCAACATAGAAAACTGTGGTTGAACATATTTTGGTCAACTGCCAAAGTGACAGAAATTCCTTTTGGTAGGAATTATTTCCAACAGGATGTTGACTTTCATAAAAAGTAAAGGGAATTGTTTTGTAAAATGTAGAGAGTTTATTCTTGTATATTATCATTGAAGGAACCACAATAAATTGTTTTGAAAATTAAAAACATATTAGGAGGATCAAAACCATTACTGTGATGAGGCAACACACTTTGTTATCCCCCCCCCCCCCCCCGTGTTAAACATGAATTAGAAAACGATTCAGTACTATCAGCCAATCTGCTTCCAGCTCAAGTAGGCTTCAATTAGACGGTAGATGCCCGCTGCTACGTCACAGCATCAACCAGTCCTGTGTCCACGACTGCCAAATCGGCCAATCATAGCCTCAGCCATGACGAGCTCAGCATCTTTCAGCAACAAACCCAGACAGTTCAGTAATATTGCTTCATTTACTCATATATATATAATTAATAAAGTTGTTGTTATATATATTTTTTCTCATTATGTAAGCGATCCTTTACAAACATTTTCGGGACTATTTTCCTACATTTTTTCTCCGCGGAAGGGTACTCAACGATTCATTTCAAGTTCAAGGTAGATGTAGGTTTAAATGTTGTTTTAAAGAAAATAATGAGAAAAAACACTCTTTAATAGCGACAGTGCCCTCTCAAAGGCTACTGTTTGGTAGTTGACCTTAACTTTCATTAGCGCCCTCGCCTTCAGCTTGGGATGCAGGACTCCCACGGCAGTCAATTACAACACAGTGGACCCTTCATCAACAGGCACTATCGCTTAAACAACAGTTTTCCACATTAGCTCATACAAGACATTTTAATTCGTATATGGAAATAATCAGGAAAGGCTACTTAACAGCATGGTCAGTTGCAGATATAGTTGGCAATTCAGTTTTCGATTTGGACATGTTCACTCACCCATTAGAAATTTTAAACTACTCTCTAAACTCAGTTTTGGTCACAATTGTAAGCACAGGTTTATTTTTATTTTTTAAATATTCCGATTTGGAAAGACTACAAACATATATCTAGGCAACACTAATTTGTTTGAACTGCTCTTGAAAAGCAATTTAAAAATGTGTACACTTAACTGTAAACATGTTGTCTATGCTGGCCAAACTTTAATCAAAATGTATTAGCAATGAATATGATATCATTTTGTAGTTTTTTTGATTACATGATGTTAAATAAAAGGTCTAAAATTATGTTCATACAGTTTTTGTGTGTGTGTGTGTGTTCTTTTAAAAAAAAAAAAAAAAAAAAGTCTCAATACTAAAATTCTAGGGTGATGCACTTTTGGCCATAGCTGTACATTTATATAAAATATTCACCAAAGCACTTATTTGTTTACACATGTTCATGCCCAAAATGTATTTGGAATACATTTTTACGGCAGGGTTTATGACTATTACTTGATAAAAAGAATAACCAATCAAGGTAAGCAGTGACTGTAGTCTTGGAACATCAGGTAGTATTATTAGTGTAGCAGTAATTACAGATCCACAGACATTCACTGTTAACCACGCACTACTGACACAGGATCAATATTATAATACAATTAATAGGATTATTTCTCAAAATCTATATTACACAATAAAGCCACATGTTTGCATCAACAGTGAGTTAAACAAAATAAGATTGCATACATTTTTCAATCAGTGCAGCAAAGGTGTTTTCTTGAAGGATGAAGTGAAAATAAAATATAGCATCTGCCATAATCCTGCAATTTGGCCCACTACTAAAAGCAACACAACAGGAACCCTCTGATTGGGTTTTGGTTTCTGTAATCCACACAAGAGACTACTGCAGTGATGTCAGTCACAGGGATATGAAGCAAGCTTAGCCTGATTACAACACCTACCGTATGATAACTCTAAATCATGAACAGTTACACTGTAAAGTACATATTTTTTACGTGGTTCTGCCCAAACAGTACCATGGACACATCTGAACATGTCTGTAGCTGTTAATATTTATCAGAGACATGGAAGTTAGAAGGGTTGTATGTGCAGTTTGATATCCTCAGAGAGGAAATCCGATAGGACCAGCTCCATGACTAAAATATTGTCTAAGAACAGATGCAGGAAGGTGATGATGATGATTTGTGAATGAAGACAGGAAAAGGTAATAATGCAGGGCAATAAATGTATCAGACATCCTTTCCATTCCACCAGCTATGCTAATTAGTAGAAGGGCCATTTTCTGTGCACAAAATTAATATGCAACAGTTACTAATTTAGTAACCTGTTATTTATGCATAATATGCCATTGAAAATTAACTTGCATATACATTTACTAATAAATGTTTTTTTGCTTTGAATTACAGGTATTTATATAATTTCTGCAATATGACATTACAGGCTATACTACTGTATATCAAGACAGATCAGAGTGGCAGGTTCAACGAGCAACTCGCACTTCACAAACACTGCCAGTTATCCACACAAAGCAGTGGCAAAAGGCACTGCTGTATTTAACAAATCGATGAAGAAAAACATACTAAAATAAATTAAAATGCAACTAAAAATAAGTGGAGCATAAAAACAACACACAAACGTACTGTCAACACAACATAAAAAAAGACTCACGGGTGCTGCAGGAAAGTGATTTGAAAGTTCATATGGTTCCTCTGGTATCCACTGCTCACTTTCCACACACCAAAGAATCTGAAAATAAATAAATAAAATTGTACACAATACTTTTTCATAAAGTCGGAAAATGTGCTTTATCATAAAAAGGATGCAGCATTTACAAGTATGTTTACTGTGTGTATTTTTACTCTCGGGGTTAAAAATAAATAAATAAAGTACAGTTTCGCAACCATACTGAACTTCACTGATTTTGTTTTGCATTATCAGTGAATGAGTAAGGCTCTCAAAGCAGTTTACATCACCTACTTAATTATCAATCCTTTTGTTTAAAAGAGGTTGCAGTAGATGTCATGCTATCCTCTGAAAGCCTGCTTGAAGATGTAGTTTAAAAAAAAAAAAAAAATTACGCTATAGCATCAGACAATCTAGTAGCTTGCAAACATTACAACATTAAAGACTCACTGAGCATGACCAACCACAAATTAAGCTCCCCGGAAAGCTAGTCATTAAAAGTAATTTTCCACAAATGAATCCTTGTTCTTTTATTCTATTTAATCTCATTCAAGCACTGCAAGCTCTACAAAAAAAAACTTTCAAGTGTACAGCATTTGAATTTCTTTGTGCAGCCACTATCCACAGCTTTAATAAAAGAAGCAATGAAGTGTATGTTTTTGCTTTATTTATTTATTTTATGTAAAGAAATTGGTTTCTCCTAACAACATCTTATTACCCTGTATTTTCTCAAATTCCATTACAATCAATACCTCCTGTAAAAAAAAAAAAAAAAACTTGGTAGTTTGTCAAAAGAGTACATTTCATTCTTAATCAATTCTCTACTTTAATTCCCTTGGTAGTTCATATTGTTTATTTTATCTATCTTTTCCCATGTCTATAGCAATATTTATGTTTAATCTATTTAATTGCGTTGAATTTAAGGAAATGTAAATGTTTAATTTACTACTCTTGGGTTTCGGTCAGGTTCAGAAGTGTACATTTCTTTCAGCAGCAGAATAACCTTAATCTAATATTAGCCAAATTGACACAAAACAACTACACGTACAGTAGTGCTCGTGATCAGTCTTACCTTGCAGTTCTTTCTGTAAA
Source organism: Acipenser ruthenus (assembly GCF_902713425.1). NCBI lineage: Eukaryota > Metazoa > Chordata > Actinopteri > Acipenseriformes > Acipenseridae > Acipenser > Acipenser ruthenus. The sequence goes on from NC_081194.1 coordinate 13,434,634, forward strand.
TCTGTGCTTGTAAGATTTACTACATTAATTTAATAAAAGTAATCTACTTTGTGTGAATGATCACTTAGTGTAATGGTATAGACAGATCATACTTGCACTGTATATCAAACAGATATACAGTAACTATGGTGCATATCAAAGTTATTCCTCTGACAGGATTAGACAATATGCCTAAAACAAGCTGTTGTGGTGTGCCATTAGGGAATGGACAGGACATAACTGAATTGTGGGAACCCAGAACAACCTGACAAAAAGGAGCATGTCAAATAGGTTTTTCAAGATGGCAGCACAGGAAACCGCTTCAGGAAAGAAAGACGTGATTTGAAAACACTTCAAAAATCGGAAGCCAGAGTGCAAGGAGAATAACAGTGAGTTAATGCATGATTAGGATAGTGTATCTTTTAAGATGTTCTAGTTTTGTACTAACCCATTCAAATGAGAGAATCCAGCAGCCTCTGGCTATTCCTAGCAAGACATTCAAAGTGCGTCGAGGACCACCAGTCACCACGTGTGTTGTAGTTTCACACACGTTATCTGCTACTGAGAAGCCTCCCAATTTGTCCACAACCTGGATTACAGTGTTCTGCTTGCTACCCAACACCACATAAAAAATACACATCAGTTAAACTTAATTACAAACATACAGTATAATGCTTATTCAAAAAAGATGTTCATTTGGAATGCAAGATGAAATATATAGAATATTTGTAAGTTATTTTTTCAAATCCATACTTTATCTTCAATTGCTTTTAGGGAATTATAATTATTTAACGTTTGACAGTAAAAGTAAACAGTACTTACTCTGTAGGCATACTTGTCATAACTAATGTTCTGTTTGGCTGTAAAAAAAAAAAGTGAAAATATTAAATCCTTCAAAATGTGTTGCATTTAAAAAGACTTTCTAGAAAAAAAAAAAATGTGTACTACAAAAAACAGCTTTTGGAAATCAGTAGCAATGTAAAGTGTTTTAGCAAGTAATATAAATTAGGCATTATTTCTGTTTGATGGACCAGAATCCAACATCAGAAGCACAAAGTTACTGTTGTAATAGTTTCTTTTGATAAGATTCATAAGAATTCCCGTCTTGATGTGGCCTTCTGACAAGCCATAGCTGCCAAAAACAGACTGAAGAAAAATGTAGTTGGGTGAGTTTATCGATTTTTTCTCAGATGATTTCATTCAACAATATGGACTGAAAGAAGATGGCCTGTAGCATTGATTATAGGTACACAAACAAAAGGTACAGACGCTTCCATCCAGGCTTCTCTGGATTGAACCGTCAGCCCAAATGCTGATTAGAGCAAATGTTTCTTTAATCCCTGCTGCAATCTGGCTCATGGTGCGTCTCAAATCAACAAAAATATGGCTAAACAGAATAAACAGAAATGTATCTTGCGGAATTGAAGCATTAACGCATGCATGGCCGTTTGTTATTTTCCTCGTCATGCATTTTGTCTCACTCGACCCGGGTTAAAGATGTCAACCCACATCCTGAGCTGCGTCGCTGCGTCCCAGTTACGACCCAGGTACGTGGTTTCACACTACGCGGGATTGTGACCCAGGTAGGAGTGCCAGCGTGAAAGGGGCTTAAGTTGCTTAATTTAAATCATGCAAAAATGACAATGACAAAATAAGGTCAACTATTTTTCTACCTATACAATCCTAAAACCACAGTGATGATCGCTTTACCCTCGCTGCTTGGAGGTTGTAGCTACAACACTAAGGGTCGATTGCACCAACGTGGATTAAATAAAACTCAGTTTAGTGCTAAAGTAGGGTTAGTTGATCTGTGTTTGTTTTAAATCAGTTACATTGATCCACTAAAATTTAAACCAGGATTAGTAAAATCTTGGATCATTATTTGTATACACCGTATTTACCGCAAATGGAAACAAAACAAAAAAGACTTCAATCATAAGAAAACATTACATTCTATTAATTTTACTCATTATATTTTATTTCTCTGCTTAGATGAAGTTTTAAATGAATTCTCAAAAAGCGACAACATAGGCCCCACATGCAGCCTGCAGCTTTCCTACAACCCTTAACCCGATGTCTTGTTATGCCAACCGGGTTGTCCTAATTCCAAATATCAATTAATTGTAAGAATAGCTGTGTTTTACTTTGTGTGAACTTTAAAATATTTCTTTTCGTGCGAAAGTGTTTATAGGCTACCTAAAGTGGCAAACTGAAATACTTTTTTATTTTATTGTCCTTAATTATGATGTTTCAGCCAAAAAAGCTACAAAAGTTACAGAAAGTATTAATTTATTGGAGACGATACATTTGGAATGAGCATTAATTTAAGGCCACTAAAGTCTGTTAGTTATTGACACCTGTACATGCAGAGGTTTATTTGTAAACAAGGTACCGATTCTTACAATTAAGGAAGAGGGATAGCACTTCTACCATATTCCACTGACCGTGATTTACAGTAGCTTCTATATATGTACTTCAAGTTCTCCTCTGCTTGTGGGTTTCATGCCTTACTGCTGGTGTCGGTAGCTGTCTGCCAACCTTTGCCTAGCCCAGTTCCAGCATGGAAGCAGAGTGAACAGCCAGCAATTCCTGAGTCAGAGACGGAACAGGCATGCAGATCCAGCATGGAAGCAGAGTGAGCAGCTAGTGATTCCTGAGTCAGAGACGGAACGTCGCCAGTGCGGTTCTCATCAGCAATACAATGTACAATAAAATAATATAACTAAAAACACCACATCCATCAATAAATCACTACAGCAAGTTAGTGTCTAATCCGGGGCAAGCCCCCAAACCCCTACTTAAAATGACGTAATAATATTCATAACCTAGGTCCTCTAAACTGTTGTATAGAATTATTAAAATGTGTGAACTCCGATAAACTGCAGTTTACAAGCCACTTCCACAAAGTGGTTTTGTATTTGAATCTTAAGCTGGGTTCGCTAAACTGCGGACTACCAAGGGAATTTATTCCTTATTAAGCTAATATGTACTTTAAAAATATTTTGAAGAGCACAGAGGCTATAGATATCAGCGGGACTTGGGAATTAATGTATGCATACAAAGAGGGATGAAATTAATTTTATTTTGTGGCAAAGCAACATGTAACAGAGCCTAAATTAAATAATTTAGCACTTTAGTAAATTTCAGCATCACTTCAATAAAAAAAAAAAAAAAAAAAATCGATGACATGTCTGTTTAAGTTTATCCCAAGTTTAAACTTTAATGACACTTTCACAGAATGTGCACTTCTCATACCACAATTCCAGCAAAGCATGGACAGAAGGCTAAATCTTTTGTTCAAATTATCCTTGCAAAAAGCAATCCTGACATGCAGCATTTGCTATTTCTCCTTTGCCTAAAAGCCAAGATAGATAATGTAACAAGAATGTCGATCAAGTCTCTTTGAAAATTCTAGATTCTTTTCAGCCATGGTTGTGGATTTTCTTTATCTCTTGATCATGGATTTCATTATCACTCATCACAATCTAAACCCTTTTCACAAGTATGTCATATCCTTAATATGCATTGATCTTCACATAGGAGGTGAAACAATACTTTTTATAATTTACATTTCTTACATGGCTGAAGATTCATATCACAAATGCCACAGGGCTCAACAGCTTTCCTGAAAAGCTAGTTTTTCACCTCACAACACCAGGAGTGTGCAATTTTTGTCCAAGGGACAAAATGCTAGAAAAATCTACTTGCCCCCTCCCCATCGCACAAAACACACACAAAAAAAGTCGAATACCGGTATAACTTGTAGGACTTTGATTTTATTTAACAGTGAACACAATCAAATCAATCAATTAGTGATTAACAGGGGCGGATCTAGCCTTGTAACTTGACGGGTTCACTAAATTCTTCGATATACAAAAGGTTTCCTGTGACCCCATCTCAGCTCACCAAATGTATAACATACTTTAAGGAAATGTTCCTTTCAGTGCAGTTTTGAACACATTTGCTGATAAATTTAAGTACCATACCAAGAACAACTATAAGCAATACTTGGAGTTATTCAAATATAAAAATAGCTTCTGCCTGTTTATCCACTCTTTCTCTATAAGCTGAATTAAACTTCTGATGTACAGGCGTTTTAGTTTGTAGCATCACAGATACGAAATTATTGCCAACTATTATTGCTGCTGTGATTTTCCTTCGACGTTCTTTCAGTTTTGTAACTGCTGAACCCCAGATCTTTAAAAGGACTTATGAATAACCTATCACATTTCACTGCATTTTTTTAAAAGTTTTTCTACCAAAAGTGCAGGGACTATTTACAGTAGGCTCCATTAAATTCTGCAAAGACAAAATATAATTTATTTTAGTGTACAACATTTTACAGCTATTGTTCCTCATCTAACATCTTGTCCAACTGGATCCTGGTTTCATACCCGATGGCTTTTTTTGGGGGGGGTGGGGGTGGGGGGGGTAACATTCGCTTCTGTTCAAATGCAGTACTTTTTTTTTTTTTTTTTTTTTTTTTTAATATAGTGCTTAAATCTAAAAACATGTAAATATGGTAAATGGCAGACTAGGTTAGCAACACTAAAAATCTAAAGAAAAAAAAAAACATTACATTTTTTGCCAGAGAAAGTTTGTCTTGAAATGCTTCTAAACAGTAAACGTCACGTTTCATGTTATTTTTTATAAACATCCCAACAAGTACACGCTTGACCACAAAGTAGACTATTATAAATTTTACATGATTTTTTCTCCAACACTATTTTTTTTCTTCTAACTTTACTAGATTGCTGCATTTAAATGTCAGGTTCATGTATTAAGAATGCAGTATCACTTATTTGCTCATTTATAAAAAACATAAATAACATCTTAAAAGTTTAAAAGAGAAGCCTGTGCCATGCCAGACAGAGGCTCTCTTGGCAGACATTTCTGGGGTTTTTTGTAACCAATAGAAGAGCAGCTTTTTCCACAGATAGCCAATCAGAAGGGATAGGGGTGGGACGTAAACACTTTTTAAAATATTTGTGTGTAGGTGCTAGCCTTCCGCAATTCAGAAACTTGCGTGGCTCTATAAATATACCCTGAGTGTTTTTCTAGCAATAGAACGAATATTGGAATAAATAAATAAATAAAAACGATTTGTCCAATGGGCAAAAGTATAACGTCAAAACTTGTTGTCCCTCACACAAATTGTGTTGTCCCGGGACATTCTCCAGTATTAAAAGTAAAACAGCTTTGGTGGTGTCTTACACAACAAAAGGTACTTCTTTGCATGTGACAAACTTACATTTGCAGAGGGAGCCTAATAAACAATGACATCATAAATATATGCAACATACAGCTATTGCACATTTTTACATCACCCTAATAATTTTAAGATTGAGACAAAAATATATATATATATTAGATGTTTTATTTAATAAAAAGTAAATCGAAGAAACTACTAACTGATATTTCAAAAGTCTACCGGAAGCCAAATAGTACCACTTCGTATTTGCAGTGCATTCCCTTGTGTTTTAAGACTTCCTTAAGCCTCTCAGGCATGGACTCAATGAGGCGCTGAAGTTATCCTTTACACTTGATTTCAGTTTCGTTTGCACGGTTGACTTTTCCCGATTTCCTGTCCTATCAGACCCCAAAAATTCTCAGTAGGATTGAGATCCGGCAAATTTTCAGGCCAAAACTGAAGTGATATGATACTGTTGTTTTCCAATTATTTCTTCACCACTTTGGCTTTTACTTTTAGTTTTTGTTAATGAATGCAAAACGTTGTCCTCATTATTCCATGAGTAATGTGATTTGCTCAGAATTCCAGGTGTGCTCTGGTAGCCTTCAGGCTTCAATATTTCAGCGGTGGACTGTGTCACATCCTGGGTATTTCAAACAGTGTAAATAATAACATTAAAAAAAAAAAAATCATAGTAGCCTACAGTATGTGTTAATGCTGATCCTGCTGTAAATTGTTCACAGTATGTGTTCTTAAAGTTTATTCAAAGCCTCCTTCCTGGCTTTGTTTTAGAGAAAAAGAGCACAGTACTGTGTTATGCTGAAATACAGTTGCTGAAAGTAATCAGACTGCAACCAGTTGTTTTGATTTCTTCAACTTGTCATTCAAAACAGGACTAGTTGCTATTGTGGTTAATGTATCGAAACTGACATTTTCTTTTATTAAACAGAAAAAAGGTAAAATACATGAATTCTGTATTTACGTATTTTCCGGCAAATTAGTAATTCAACTGAACATTACTTATTTAGAGAAACCCCAACCAACAGTATGTTTAAAATATTGTCCTTAAATCCCAGACACAAAAATAAATCTACAATCTTAATGTCACAGACAAACAAACAAACAAAGTAATCTGGTTCTTGCCATATAGGAGGCTGTGTGGTCCAGTGGTTAAAGAAAAGGGCTTGTAACCAGTAGGTCCACGGTTCAACGTCACTTAACCTTGTGCTCCGTCTTTCGGGCGAGACATTGTTGCATGTGGCTCTACAGCTGATGGATAGTTCACACACCCTAGTATCTGTAAGTCACCTTGGATAAAGGCATAGAAGAAATATTTATATTGGCTGAGCTGAGGCATTGTTCAGCTAAGGTAAGGTAACAGACTACCAACTGCTGCAGACTATGGAATTCACTTCATGCATATTTACACAAATGAAGAGGTTTCTAATTAGCTTCTAAAACACAGTACATAGAATTGAAATACTATTTATTTATTTAGAATACAATTCACTTGTTATGAATTTCCTGTTAGTGCTAATTATTTTGGAGCCCTCCCAGGGAAGAAATGTGAATAAATCAAAACGCCCTCGTTTAAACACCTGAGTGTAAAGGATATTGGGAAATGTATTAACTTGCATCCATATTAGCGCCTCAGCACTGTATTTTAGTGCTGTTTGGGGACTACAGAACCTATTCTGCATTTCAGGTTGTCATTGTGCTCAAGCAAAAATGTGCACTATCCTTGCATACAAGAAAAAAGTTGCTACAGATTTCAACATTTCCACAAACTGTCAACCATTCTTAAAAAAAAAAAAAAAAAAAAAAAACCCAGTAATACAGGCTTCTGAACAGCAAACTGTGGATGCAAGTCGTCAATATTTCTGATTTGTTCATTTGATGCTTTGCTTTTGTAGTTTAAAAATGCATGTGTTAGAATGGGACATGCCGTTTTCAAGCACAGTTCTTTTGCAATGTATACTTTTTTTTTTCACTTGAGTTCACTTACAGCCGCATTTAATAAAACGCACAGTACTTTTAAATGTAGAATACTTTTCATTGTTCTGTAATTGAAAATTGATTTCAGTGTTACTGTAACTTCATAAAATCTGACAGCATGCATTTGGCTTTAGATTACTGATAATACGAATTACTGATAAGACAAATTGTTTTGACTGTACTTTGTTTTTAAGGAAAGTGGAGAGCGTTTATACTAAATTACAACCAAAAATGCTGCTCATGTTTTTAAAAAGATTACAGCTGAATTTATGGTCAAACTAACAGTGTTATAATGCTCAATCTGTAATAATTGTAAAAATGTTTCCATTACCAATCAGATAAAAAAAAGTTCCTGGGGAATTTATATTGGTTCTCCACCATTTAGTATTCCAGCTGGATCTAATATAGTCCCTAGCCACAGAAACTCTGTATCCCAAAACTGCCACAATAAATATACAAACCAATGAGGATTCCCTTTCAATTAAATCAGCTACTAATTACTATAAATGTAGGAAATATGGTCGTATTTGAAGCTGTAACAATTAAAGAAATACACTAATTCAATTTGTGAAATTTTTTATATAGACAACTCAGTCAATTGTAGCTACCTAGGTATTGTATTTGATGAAAAAGATTTTCAAAAGAGGCACCTAAAATCTAATATTCTGACACGGTCATACCCTATTAAAACACATGTGCTATTATCACCTGTTGAAATGTGATTGAAGTGAGTCATGGATTTTCAATGCATGTTTATCGTGCATTATTTAAGTAGTGTGAATAGGGTATTAGTAATACACATGTAGTTACTTAGTGAACTAAGCAGGTTTAAATACATTTCACACACTATTCTTGAAGTGAAAATCTGAATTTGTAAGCTACAGTTGTTTAAAAAATATTAAAGCATACTTCTCTGCTGCCATGACAATTGGCTTTCTAATCACTAACACACAAAAGACACAAAATATAGCTTAATTTTCCTTCCATCTCTGTGTTCAATCGGCTGGGAATCATTATCCACCCTGACCAAACCTACTGCGTCCCCAACAGGTCAATTTTTGGTAACATCTTTTTAATTTGAGACATTTTAGCCGCTTCCAATCTCTTTGGTTTCTCTGCTGGTATGATTTCTTTGGACCAGGAGAAATCTTTTGACCGAGTGGATCACCAGTACTTGTGGCAGGTGCTGGAAACATTTGGATTTGGCCCTGGTTTTTTAGCCCAGATTCAGGTCCTCTATTATAACATTCTCAGCCTGCTGAAGATCAATGGGGGACTGAGTGCACCTTTCCCTGTCCAGAGGCATTAGACAAAAGCTGTCCCCTCTCAGGTTAATTAGTCTCCCTTAGAGCCTCTAATGTGCAAAGTGAGGCAGGTTTTCACAGGGCTTACAATACCCCATTGCAATGGACCCCCTATTAAAGTGTCAGCCTATGCTCATGACATTGTAGTTCTTGTAAAACGAAAAATACCTAAAAAGAACTGTGTCGCAGCCAGGCCTACTTTGAAAACATCTCTGCAAGAATTAACTGGGCAAAGAGCAGTGCAATACTGATGAGGGATTGGCAGGGGTTTAGTCCTCCAGCCCTACCGCAGGGGTTACAGTGGAACAAGGGGGGGTTGACAAAAAAAATGTCCCAAAAGAATTGGAAGGGGGTGCTGGCTCTGACCTCAACTCACCTTCAGAGGGCAGTTTTAATTTTAAATAACCTGGTATCAGTGCTCTGGCACACACTGATCTGTGTGGAGCCGCAGAAGTCCCTGTTACAACAGTTCCAGAAAGTGATCCTGGATTTCTTCTGGGATGGACTGCATTGGCTAAGACAGAGTATGCTGTACCTGCCCCTGGAAGAAGCTGGGCAGGGCCTCATCCACATCACCAGCAGCACTGCTGCTTTTCATTTACAGATCCTGCAAAAACTCCTGTATTGCCCAGAGTGCCCCCCTGGAGAGATAGCTCTGGCTTTCCTTTGCCTGGCTTTCCTTTTCAAGTAAACGAACAATGAACTTTTATTGGGTGCTTGAGGAACCTTTCGTCTTTAACTCTGCTTTTAGAATAGGGCTGTGTAACTCTCTCACTTTTTCTGGTACCCTGATCCGAGAGTCTGTCTGCAGGACTGGGTCTACGCTCTGTGAGGGTGGCCAGCCTGCTGCTCTCACAGCTCCGCACTACGCTACCAGAGAACACAGAGATTCTGAATCACAGCTTCACTGAGCAGGTCCTGCCTCCATGCGAGACTCCTTTTCCATCCCCTATTCGTCTCCCTAGCTGACCCCCTGGACAGTGAGCAGGAAGGGTGCCTGATTCAGCTAAAACATTTAAATTTACCTCCTTCTGCACATCGTGGATCCCCTATACCAGGTTTGCTTATAAGTCCGGCCAGCCTGGAGGGCACAGTATAAACCCTCCTACCTAAAAGGTCAGGAGACCTGCAGTGAAGACTCCTTCACACCGCTCTTACCTCTGCTTAACAGATCCACTAATAAATGCCCTTTTTGCAGAGAGAGAGACTATTCCACTATTAGGTGTCTTGCCAGAGATTGTCCCCACTGATTGCAATAATGCAGTCCTTGTTCAAGGGTTTTGGGAAAGATTTTTCAGAGACTGTTTCTGTTTAGTGTACTATACACCAAATGAAGGAAAAATATGCCATCTAGCAAACTTTATATTGGGACAAGCTAAATTAGCAATTTTAAAAAGCAGGAAACACAAGGTGGATGGGACTTACTTCTGATGCCCTTGACATTTTTAGTGCGCTGGTTTTGGATAGAGCAGGACTAGACTATTTTAATTTTTATTCTGTGATGCATGACCAGGGTGGGACAAATCATTTTGTATGCTGGTGGACAGTGGCGGCCATTTGGCCACTAGCTTTCAAAACCTGGTGGCCAAGTGAACTTTTATGGTGGCCAATTTTTGCATGCTTTGTTTTCATGTAATGTTTTTTTTTTTTTATTATTATCTTTAAATTGTGGGAGGTTAACTATACACAATCGATGTGCCATAGAACTAACTCCATAAAATTCTAGGGCGCTTTATGCATTAAATACCAGGGAACTATATACATTCAATTCCAGGGAACTATATACAATAAAATGGCAGGTAACTATTTTCTGTGTGCATAATAACTATATTATTCAAATGCCAGGGAAGACAACTCTATAAAACATCCAGGGAAGTGAACACATTTCTTTATTTTTCAGTTACTGGCTAAAATACTAACACTCTGTTAGCTCCTCCTTCTCATTTTCAGGGAGTTGGCCAGATGTTAATTTTTTTGTTGCTTCAGTTTCTTTGACATTTTATTTAGGGTAAGAGATATTTGAGAAAATGTTTTTTATTTTTATTTCCTGTGCCGGCTATGCTGATCAACCGAACAAGTCAGGGAAACTCAGTGGCCTGTAGCGCTGCAGCACTCCTGCAACACAGAGAATTTTTAAAAAGCTGTGCAATTATTTTACCCCCCCCCCCCCCCCATCTGTGCCCTAGGCAGCAGACCCCTCAACACTGCTTTTGTCCCTTGCTGATGTTGGGGTGAGGGGAATCTACTTGCTTTTAAAGTTTTTTTGTTTCTTAAATTCTCTTTACGTTGTCAATAGCCGTCTCTTCCAAACTGCAGAAAACGCAGAATGAATTCGGAATGATAATTTTCGCTGTTCTACCCTAACTTCTGGCTGGTGCGTGTTACTATGGAAACAAGAAAGGGGGCTGGTTCCACGAAAGGATTGGCTCTGCGAGATCAACAGGACGGTGCAGATTCTGACAGTTAAACAGAAGGCCTTTATACAGAACCGAAGTTCTGTTGTACATCCTGTAAATGCTTAGTCGCCAACGTGGCGACTTTATTGTAAAAACTACTGGCCATATTCAAATTGAAGTCTGCATTTGGCGACCTGACAGCTTTAAACGCACTTGGTGTGTGGGTGGGGTTGTGGGTTTAATTGCAGAGAAAACACCCTAATTGTCTTTGTTTTTGTGATTTTAGTGTTTTCTTTACATTTTAGGGTGATAAGAATTTAATTGCATTTTATATCTGTTTTTTGGGAACAGCAATATAGATGTGGTTTTGCCATTTTGTTTTTCTTTTGGTATTGGTTAAAACAAAGTTACTAAAAGTTATTTTTACTAAACTAGCTAGTATTACTTAGAAATTTGCATGTGATGAAGTATTATGTGAACAAAAGCTTTTGAAAATATTACAGTACACACTATAAATAAAAGAAATAAACTATCAATCTGGAAGTTGAAAGCACTTGGGCCAAGGAATATTGGATGAGACTTGCAGTTCTTTCAAATAGCCATCTAATTTTATTTCCAGAATGTTTTTCAAAATCTGCTTAATACACTCTTAGAAAACTTCCTGACATTCTGTCTATGCCTATACACAAACATAAAACATATCTGTTTGGTCCAGCTGGATTATGTGATTCAGCGAACAAGAAAACAAAAATAAAACAAATCTGCACCATCATTCCTGTTTTTAATGAAGTCTCAGTCTAACTCAGTGTGATCCCTCCTTCCCAGTCTCTCTGCAGATTCCTGTGTAATCCCACTTCAACTACAGTATTTCTTTCTCTATACTGTTATAGATTTTAAACACCTATATTGACTTGTATTTTTGCTGCCAGCTTTTTGTGCGACTAAACAATTTTACGGAAAGCTTCCTGTTTGATCAAGCTTCCATCCAGAATTTTTAACCCCAATAAATCAAATGATTTGCAGTAAGGCCAAGTGAGAGAAGGTTCACAAAAGAACAGGTGGATGCAAGACTTGGTTTACTAGAGCTGAAATCAATTGAACGCTAAATACAGTTTGATATATACAGTTATTTCAAAGCTGGTAGTAAACATACAGAACGTTTAACCACAGTGAATGCCAGGTGCATATTTCAAAACAAAAATGGAAAAACAAAAAACCCATGAGATTCTTTGCTCTCCAACTGATGCACAAGGAAACTGTAATACTAAAAGTTTCATACTAATTTAACACAATGCAGAATTTAGAGAAATTAAAAAACACAAATTCAATGAGTAACATTGACAGTTTTTTTTTTTTTTTTTTTTTATGTCTTCAAATGGAAAAATACTTCTTGTCAAAACATTTGTCATTGAATTTTTGTTTCTTTTTAGTATTTCTAAATTCAGCTCTTTATTAGTGTTAAATATGGATAATCTCAGGTTCACATGGTTGAAAGGACATGGTTAAGTATCGGTAGGTCACAGTATGTAGAAGAGCATCTCAATTCTTTTTAAATCAACTCCAAAACTACAGATAGTTTTGTTCTCAATAAATTTCAGTCCAGCTGCAGGTGTCAGCTAATGTGACACACAAGATTGGTGCAGTGTTGAAACAACTCTCCCAAAGCGGAACTGTATGAGAGGATGAAGATCAGTTACAGATTTAGCTGATGAAGTAGACAAGATCATCACGATCCCGGTAACCCCAAGACTGTCAATTTATCAGCTGGTCCCAAATGCTTACATGGACAAGTAGGAGCTTAATACATATCTACAGTACCTAGAGGGAAACAGAGAAAATTTGATAGTACCCTGACAGACAGCAAAAACAGCATATATTTGTCAATTAAATCTGAAAAATGTTCCTCAAAATTGAGTTCTCAGCAGCAAGGTGATACGTCTAAATACATAACTTATGTGGTACAAGATTTCTTAATTTAAAGGGTTTAAAGCAACACTAAAAAGCTATTGCATGGGTGTCTTATGATTTCCACTTTTGTAATATTTTCCTGAATATACAGTATACACGCCTGTCAGATGTAAAATACAAAAACACAGAGCAACTTTTTTTTTTTTTTTTTGAGAGGTTTACAATTCATCTTATTTTCATTATAAAAATACCACATCATACTGAATTTAAAACCACAGACGGGATGAAATTTCAGCAATCAACATTATTCAAGCAATGCACTGTTACAGTACCAGGCTAGCCAGCTTTTCATAAGCTCTACCAACTTCATTCACTATCACAACTCAAGGAAACAATTCATTTCAAATCACCTTCTTGAAAAGTAAGTATATACTATGGAACACACATTTTACATTTATAAAAAATTAGTTTTGTATCAGTTATCCAAATACAAATATAAACGATGGGTTTAATACCAATAATGTTTCCAATAAACACATTAGGGGGAGCTGTGTTTTCCAGATACAAATGTACAATAAAGCACCATTTAAATGATTCCATCGCTAAACATTAATTGAATTAGAAGATGCAAGTTTGACTTACCTTTTTTCTTTTTTCCTTGTTCATTGTCTCCTTATCACATTTGTGTGTGTGTTCACTAAACGTTTCAGAAATGCTGTCTCTTTCACCACAAGCTGCAGTGTCACTCTCACTTCCTAAAACCAAATTCATTAAAAACATCTGATCAGAGTTAAGCATGAACAAATTCACCTAAAAAATGTAACCGACTAAAGCAGGTGCACTATGAAGTCTACAGAAAGACATACTGTATGTATTAAACACATTGCATCACCGCCTTTAAGCTTGACAGCATTTCCTTTTTTCCACATGAATTTATATAAAACTATTGCCAATAATAATTACATTCATATGAATCAAGCAGCACTGTGACAAAACAATTTATTTAAAATATTTACATGAAATGATACACAAAATCAATAAATTACATTTTATCTTTTTAAAAATTGTACCTAAACATAAATAATTCACTACTTTGAATTAAACATCCATAAATTTACATATAGTTCTGTTACATTTAAGAAAAGTAAACTAAGCTCACAGACGTATTTAAACAAACAAACAAAAAAAAAAGATTCACATCATAATTCATTCTGTCTGGTGATTTTATTCACATACTTTGCACAGACTGTACACAGTTGTTCTGAATTTTATCCTTCCCATCGAGATCCACTAGTAGCAGAGAGAGCTCTTGTTTTTCAGCCCGCAGATGATCAAACTTTCCCTTTTCAATCGATATTGTGTTTTTCAAAGACATTGAAAATGGAGTGTCAGTTGTTCCTTTTTGCTCTGCACTGAATTTAAATTCTAGGGAATTGTTTCGTGATAAACCTTTTTGTTGCTCAGGAGTGTTTAAAGAAGCAGCACTTTGACACCTAGATGTTCTACTCTTCGCAAGAGAATGTGCATTGTTATTTGCTACAGTTATTCTCGTTTTGTTTTGTTTTGTTTCAAAGAAGACGGAATCTTCAGAAAATATATTTAAGTCAATTTTTGTTGTTTTTTCTCCAGGACTTTCGTTAAAGGCTTTTCCCATGGCTTTCACAGCAAATTCTGAAGATGCATCTTCTGCAGCTTTTATTTCTGGTACCTGTACATGGTTTACATTGCTCCTTCTTTTGCTGGTATTTGTTGTTTCATCTGTATCTTTTTGTGACCTCTTCCTCTTGCCCCGAGTCTGCTGAAGCAGTGGAGGAAAAAAAGATATCTCTGATGGCAAGTTTACTAAAGTTTGCCTTGCCTTGCTTTTACTTTCCTTAATGTTAACAGGTGAAAAATAGTCTTCATATAACATTTCATCCAGGGCAGGAGAACAATTTAAAGACTTGGTAGGTGTTCTGTTATTGGACAAACTGCTCTTTACTAAGCTAGTGTTGTGTGTCTCACTTGGGTCCGAATGCGACACTGCTGGCATGCTTTTACGGTTTGATTTCACACGTTTACTTTTACCCACTACTTTATTTTCATGCAAAGAACTATTTGCTGAAGCAGTGTGAAGCAGTGATGAATCCTTGGATTCAAAGTATTTCAATATAGAATTAGAGAGAGTGCCTGTGGCAGTTTTTGCAATGTTGTCCAATGAAATTTTACACCTTTCAGTTGTTTTTTGTTTGTGGGGATCAGCCTGTGGTCTCTCTTTAACAGGACTTTCATTTAAGAATGATTTACTTTTTTTCTTCGTTTGTTGCATTTTGGCAGTTCTTTTAGGCTTTTCATTTGCCATTAAAGGAAGCGCTTCAACAGTGTTTTTAGCTATACCAACACTTCTCTCAAGAATCTCTCTTTCTGGAGTGTGTGAAGTTCTGCAGCTTTTAAGGTTATTGTTTGCAACTATACATTTGTCTGGAATTTCCATTTCAGATTTAGATTGAAGACCGTCTTTCTGTACAGGATTAACACCCGTTTCTGTCTTTTTGGAGGACTTTATTCCATTCTTTGTCCCATTCTTTATTTGTTTGCTGCACAGTTCTCGGAAAGATGAGTTCAGTTCTTTATTTTCCTCCTCTAGAAAAATAAAGTAATGGAAAGAAAATAGATCAAATAAAACTGTAAAAAGTAATATCTTACAAAAGACTTAGTGATTAACATTACGTAATTAATCGTTACAATACACATTACACAAACAAAGTTGTTCTTACACACTGCTTTGAACTGAAATTATAAACCGACCTTAGAGATGACAACAAGGAGGTATATCCATTGTCTTATAGCTCATTCCATTTAGTTTTTTTTTATTTAAAAATGACAAAGCGAAGATGTAATTATCCTACATTTACAAAGGAATATACTTTTGAAAAAAAAAAAAAGCTTAGCTAATCAATTTTAGATGATTAACCGATTTATTTCTATTAAAGTCATTGTAAGAACTGCTGTTCAATTTTGAAAAAAAAAAATTAATAAATTGTCTCCATCCTGGCATTAAGAACTGCAATTTGGACACTTCGGATTGGTTTTCATGTTACTGTAATACATTGCCTTGAAAGTTAAAGTATACATGGAATACCGGTCTTAAACGAATGCTAATTGGACTATGTCTCAACTGAAAATTACCTAAATCTTGTAAGAAAGGCATTGAAGGGGAGTTCCCAATGGATGGTCTATAGGAGGACAAAGATGAGCTAGTTTCAATCATCTGTGAAGCTGGAAGAAAAAGTCGATTTTTAGGTTTGCTTCTCTACATCACATACAATAAAATAGTATTAGTTTTAAATAAGAATTTATTCAAAGTAATTTTATTTTTTAATATACTACATGTTAATTACAACTTCCATGCTATGTTGTCATACATATTTTAATAAGTAAATACATTTGAGGAAGCCGAATTCACTATGATTGTTATGCAATTCTGCTTCAAAATATCCCTTTGAAGTCAATTACATGACTATTTGATGTCACCACCAAATAAGCTATAGGCCCAAGCTACAAAGCACTGTGCCAGTTTCCTGGATTTAAAGAAAAGCAGTCCAGGCATAATATTAAATAACTGTAGGTAGGAGTTTGTACATTCTTAGGTTATTTATTCTAATTTTGTAATTACTTAGAATGTTTAATACACATCAATAAAACATATAGGACCACTGAGATGTATCCATTTTGAGACTAAAACAATATACAACAAACTCAGAGTTAAAGTTACCTGTTGGGGAAAGGTTTTCTCTTTTCTCTTTCATTTCCTTAAGTCGTTGAGCCATTGCATCACCTCTTAGTGGAACTGCAAGCGTGGGACTATATGCAGTTGAGCCATCCTCATCAAAAGGCAACACTGGGACACCAGTACCTTTGTAAAAAAAAAGTTATTATATTAACAACTTCAAAACATCTTAATACATGGAATTTATAGGTAGCTATTGTAACATTTATATAACTTACAAGCAGATGTTTTTTGTTCATCCAGATCCTTTATCATTCTGTCTAGCTTCTTCTGCAGTCGTTTGTCATTTTCTGGTGTTCTTACCTCGAAATCCTTTGGTTGCATACATCGATGCTAAAAACAAAACAAAACAAAAAAATAATAAAAAATAAAAATTCACAATATTGTATCTAAAAAAAAAATTAAGCAATGTTCCAATTTCCACAGACAATAGATAAAATAACTAATATTTAATTAAACTTAAAGCTGTGAAATGTAGTAATACAGTGAAAAGCAGGAAATCGTCCAAACAGTAAATGGAATAAAAGCTAAAATGATGTGCAAAACAGAACACCCTTTAACACCTTGAGTGCTGTTGTATTTGAGACTAACAGGTTACGCAGAGGATCACAGTTGGACATAGTGTTTTCATATATTGCATAGAATTACAAAATCAGGGTTCGTAATTAATGGTGGTTGGGACACCAACATTGCTCCACCAGTAGCCTGGTAGGCCACCTTAAATGTTGCCGGTTAAATAAATTGAAAAACAGCACAGATGGCAATCTCTAGTAGTTGAATTACTACCAACAAAGTATCCTGACTGACTTAAATTCTCCTATCATTGACAGTTTCAAAAGCTACTCAAACTTAAGGAGTCAATAACGCCTACCAGTCAGACTTCAATCTCCTGCTCATTATTAAAATGTAACTGAAATGTGGCTCATGAATGTTTGTGAATAAGGCTACATTTTTATAATACTGCAATTTATTAATCTGACAATCCTAAAATGTTGCATTTTAACACCTTGGCGGAATTTGCTCAAATAGGTGAAAAAACAGCTCTGTCAGAGAATCAACACAGCTGCTCTTGACCCCCTATTTAAAAAAAGGTTTTGGCAGCAAGAATCAAGTCTAGATTAGGAAGCACACGCAACCCAAGCTGCTCAATAGTGATCTCTACCAGTTAGAGTCAGTGTTTCAGAATCGGTGGATATAGATACAGGTACGTCACTCCACATGCTTTTCAATACCTGCCCATAAAAGGGAAATGTTATGTATAGTGATCAACATTTTGTTTTTGTTTTATGTTGCGATTATATTTTCTGTATGTGGAATGTAAGAAATGAGAACCAAAACGGTGAACACTGTATACACCTCCTTTTCCACATTAATTGTATTTGTGTTTTTTGGGGTTAAACTTGATAGTTTTCACTTGCTTTTTCCAACTATATATATATATATATATATATATATATATAAACTTAAGTGAACCTCAGTAAAGCTATTATTTGAAAATGTGTATTTTACCAGTTAGTTTATTGTGAAGAAACAAACAGCAGTGATATTTTTTAATGTATAAATAGTACACAGAACAAGTGTTAAACTATTGTATGACATCCTTTGCTTTGTAGTTAAGTGTCTTGTCTTTCAAGTAATACTTTGTGATACTCTACAGCTGACGCAAACAGTGTAATTCAGTTTAAAGCTGTGATATTCTTGTCAGTAAAACAAAAATCAGTTTGCTTCAGTTATTTTGTTCACACACCATTTACCAGATTTATTGCAATTATTTAGGTACACTTTTAGGGCCACCAAAATCTCTAATGGACCACCAGATTTTCTTGACTGGTGGTCCAAGTGGCTACCGCCTCAAAATATTAATTTCTAACCCTGCACATTGTAACAAATGTAACAAATCAATTTTTCATTGTTGGTAATGTCAACATACTTACTGTTCTTTTATTAACTGGTTGAGGTAGCTCATTACTTTCATTCACTGCCTGGTACATGGTCTCCTCAACATGCTCACCAGTTTCTTTACATCTGCAGACAATTGCATTAACAACATCAACCTGTATTTATCATCTATAGTATACAACACATCTTCCAATATTAAAGAGCACTGGTTTAAATAGTCCATGAAAAATATATTTGATAAATGGTCTAGAGCTATTGATTTAGTCTGTTCTACAGGGTTTTACACTATCCTTACTAAAAAAGCTTGTCTTCCATTCATGTATCAACAGTGCCACCTAGTGCACTTTGCTGGATAAGCTCATGCACTGAATTTAAATCTATTCTCATTGCTCTTTTTCACTAGGCTGAAACGGGGACCATTATAATGTCCAAATCAGACAAGAAAGAGGCAAACTAGAAAGTGATTCTGTATTAATTTAGTTAGGAAATGAGAATCAAAATAGATAATTTTAAAAAATAAAAGGGGATGCCACTTAGTTTACTACTGTTGTAACCTTGAATATTCTCAAGACCAGAAAACAAAAGCTTTTGGACCACTCAAAATAATTTCCTGTCAATTTAAATTGATGTGTATTTTTTTATATTTTACATATCATGCACAGTAATTTACCTTTCCACCCAAAGAACAGAAACCAGTTTCACACCAGTCTTCTTTGCCTTTTTCCATGTACCTTGGTGACCATCTTTGAACACTACATGTGTTACTTGTTTATTAAAAGTCTTTGATACCTATAATAAGAAACATATTTATAAAGTTAGTAATCGCTTAATATTGGTAAGTCTACAGTAGTAAAAACAAACAAGTGACACTACCTAATTCACAATACCTTAATGCATGACCACCACAGAAATAAAATTGTAATTGTGAACGAAGAGAATGCAAGTCACATGGTTTCAATGCATGTTGATCAAGTATTATTTATGTGGATAGGGTATTAACTCCTGCTATAGTGTGATCTACTAACAAAACTGTGGTCCTAGTCCTAAGGACTATTACCTTTTGAAACTTGTTAGTCCTTATGTGAAGTTCCTGAGTCAATATCAACAGCTGTTGGGTATTAGGCTTACATTTCATTTTCTTAAAAAAATGAACACTTATAAAATTTAGATTTTTTTTTTTTTTTTTAATTAAAAAAACACCGATACAATAAACATTAATGCTCATTCCCAGATACATTGACTGGGTTTCTGCATCAGCCTTCCCCACATTCCGAACCCCAATAAAGTCTGTGTGGACAACACCATTGACAGCATACTTCACGTAGCACATCACTGCCTCAGTAATGGAACTAATCTGTAGAACCGTCCAAGATAACGGACAAATATTTAGCAGTTGCCATTCTGGTTAACTGGGCTGGACCCTGGGTCCTCGCAATAACGTGTATACACTTCTGTGCCTGTTAAGAATTGCTATAGGTTTTCCCCACCTTTAATTCTTTTGCCTCATCCAGGTCACACATCCATTCAAAATCTGAATAGAGTTGTGCATGCTTTGTAAGTGTGTGAGCTGTTCTGAAAAGCACTTTTAGCTTTAAAATCACAGAGGTGTTTATGGAGAGTAGTACTCGTTATGCTTTTGATGTGCCTTGTTTGGCAGTCTTTGCCTTCAGCAGTTTCACATCTATAGTTTTAAATGCTTTAATATTTTACACTGATTAAAAGATTGACCTGCCAAATAAGTGAGTTGTGTTCAAGCAATTGGGCTTTTTCAAACAAGAAATACATAACTGAAAAATGAAATGTAATGAGGAAATGGTCGTTTTTATACTGTTTTGATGTCCAAAAAGAATTTTGTTCATACCAAAAGTTCAGTTAAACCACGGCAAGGAATAAATTAATAGCGCAAGTAGGGACAAAATTCAAAGAAGGGATGGCACATTCGCATATCTCAAAATAATGCAAAATTCGGCATGACAAGGGAAGATGAAGGGAGGTTTCAGTTCTGAGTGACTGTTTTGTAAGCATTATGAATGTTTGTTCACCACTGCAACACCCTGTTAGAAAATTTATTTTTCCTGCATTTTTTAAACACAAGCCTGTGAATGTGAGAGTATATCTGTACACTTCTTTTAAGCACTCGCCCACAGGACTACTGAGACGCAGTGTGGAGTAGTGGTTAGGGCTCTGGACTCTTGACCGGAGGGTCGTGGGTTCAATCCCAGGTGGGGGGACACTGCTGCTGTACCCTTGAGCAAGGTACTTTACCTAGATTGCCCCAGTAAAAACCCAACTGTATAAATGGGTAACTGTATGGGTAACTGTAGGGCAGGAGTGTGGAGTAGTGGTTAGGGCTCTGGACTCTTGACCAGAGAGTCGTGGGTTCAATCCCCAGTGAGGGACACTGCTGTTGTACCCTTGAGCAAGGTACTTTACCTAGATTGCGCCAGTAAAAATCCAACTGTATAAATGGGTAATTGAATGTAAAAATAATGTGATATCTTGTAACAATTGTAAGTCGCCCTGGATAAGGGCGTCTGCTAAAAAAATAAAAAAATAAATAATGTGATATCTTGTAACAATTGTAAGTCGCCATGGATAAGGGTGTCTGCTAAGAAATAATAATAATAATAATAATAATAATAATAATAATAATAATAATAATAATAATCTAGTCCTCATCAGTTTTAATTCGCCTTGGGCGAATGTTAGTTTCTAAACCCTGGTCTGATTTATCAAATTTCTGGCATCTGGTAATTTCCATAACATTACTCTCCCAAACACAGTAGCTATGAAACCCACAGCTGGGTGTTAGTCAGGGCTAGTGTGAATTTCTAATCCAGATATGTAAAGTATATTAAAAATAGTAATAAACATAGAATATGTAAACATAAAAAAGTAGCAAACACGTATATTTAAAGCTTTAATTACTCACCTTTGCTCCCATATCCAGTAACTGTTGAGCAAATGTTTTTGAGTAGTTTTCCATTTTATTTGATGACCAGACTTCAACAAATGCAACAACATCTTTAAAATAACAAAAACATTTTTAAATGTAAACTGTTTCTTCAAATATAAAAATCTTTCAAAGTTCTCAACAGCAATTTTTAGCCAATTGGTTTGCACTAGATGTTTTAAATGTTTTCTGGGTTAAACTTTTTTTTTGTATCTATCTATTAAAAAAAAAACAATTACAAAGAATTACTGTCTGGTGGTTGACCAGGTTGGCAAAGTACAGACAAGGTCAGGTTTTAGTGTGATTAGAAATTTTAAACAGTACTGTACATATATTGATATTTTAAACATGTAAAAAACAAATTGGTCAAAAAAAGGTGGGCAATATGTATGCTTTGCCAGGCACGTGCACCCTTGTTGGCAAACAGTATTAGGACTGAATAAATAAATAAATAATACATAACGTATTTTATATATATATATATATATATATATATATATATATATATATATATATATATATATATATATATATATATATAAACAAACAAGTAGCTCTCGAGTTAAGGTGAGTGAAATCAATAAATTCAAAAACAAATGGGTTGTAGGGAGATATGCAAATAAAGCATTACAAGAGCCAATCAAATTGCGTGAAAGTTGCCAAACGTGTATATATATATATATATATATATATATATATATATATATATATATATATATATAAATAAATAAAACAAGTAATCCTATATGTACCGATTGTTTAAAATATGTGTTCTTTTGATCAGATCTAACTCTTATAAGTCTAGTGCTCATCTTGTAATTTAATTACTCTAAAGGCACTTCATGTAACAGGGCATGTAATATCAAGTTGTACACACCTTTAAGAATAGTAGCAGCATTGAGACTTGAAGTCATTTCTCAAATCACTTGAACAAGTAGTGTTTCAAGAGCTGAAAAAAAAAGTTTACAAACTGCTCAATATAATAAAGTAAAACAGATAGAATATTATATCTCAGTATTACTCAGAATGTGTGTATGGCAAGCAGTTTCTGCAAAAAAAAAAAAAAATACTGTAGCCCTACAACACAAATGTGGAATATGAATTTTAAGAGCATTAAAAAATATGTTTATCCACATTCAACCCATTGAAACAGCCTAATTCATTATGTAGGTCTTGAATGCTGTTTACAATGAATGCTTCGCCACCATCCCTTGGTAATGTACTGTAAATTGTGTTATCCTTAAAGCCAAAAATGGAAAATTAAAGAACTTAAGTACAGTAGATGCTGGTTATAAGCAACCCTGGTAGACAATTTTCGGTTATTAACAACATTTTCCCAGGATCCAATCACGTCCCACAGACTTTAATGTTAATGGAAATCTGATATTAGCAACTGCATGCCGCTTACTGACAACTTTATTAGTAGTTGCCAGTGCTACAGAGCGCACTTGCATGATTTATGCACATACTTCATGCAGCTTTTATAACACACTGACTTTGCAGCTGCATATTTCTGGCAGCCGGAGGCAGAATCGTGGATTTGAATCTAGCTACGAAGCTGCACGCAAAATTGAAATGGATTGACAGCGGGAGGTGGTACATTCTAAAAAGCAGACAATGTTGGACAATTTCTTATTTTAAAATTCTGTTCTTTAGAATGGATTATGGAACCGAGAGGTTGTTAATAAGCAGCATCTACTGTATTATGGAATAGGCTTCTGGGCTAGCACTCAATGCATCAAACAGAAGGCATTAAAGGCGCTCAAGAAAAAAAAAAAATCACTTTCTTTCATACGCAAGACGACACTGTGTGTGCCAGAAAAATGATGTCAGGCAAAACAGATGCTTGCCTTCAAAATTAGCCTCAAAAGAGTTGTGGGATTAAATTTGCATCAGAACAAAATGTTATCAATTAAAAAAAAACAGCCCACAGTAACCACTTCTGCAAATTAAGTCAGTTTGGTAGCTGGCTGAATACTACTGGCAGGCTGAGGAGCAATATTATTTCAATTAAAACTAGGGGTCGAAATAAGTAGTCGGGAACCCAATGTCGACGAAATGTTCTTTCAATTTGCCAAGTTGTTTGTTAGCACAACAAAATGTGAAAATGCCAAAATGTGAAAATACTGCACAAACAAAGATATCAATAGGGACCAAACAGTGAATTCTACTATCATTTCGTAAAGATTTAATTTTTGCTAGAATCTCGAGGGACAGCTGTCTTGCAAAATTCATGTTTTACCAGATTAGTAATGCAAACTTTATGTGATATTAAGTACTCATGTACATTTTCTAACCTTGACAGTTTATGCCTCCCAGGATACTCTCAATAGGTTTCTCAGAAGATGTATTTCCTGGTAAAACAATTTAAAGTAATAAATCATATCAAATTGTATTTATATAGCACCTTTCATACAAAAAGTATCTCAAAGCACAGTACGATAGAAAATCACAATAAAATACATTTGTATAAGGATCCCAAGGCAGGGCATGACGTTAACGTCATGAAGGGCAAGGCAATGTTGCCTTTGTTGGGGGAAAATTCAGGGGCACCAAGGCAGTTCTAGGGGGCAAAAAAGTAAAACATAAATCCAACCCAAGGGCATCAAGGCGATTTCATACTCATTCATAAAACAACAAAAAAGAAATAGACTGCCTATTATGTTGATGAAATTTGAATTCAAACAAACACAAATCAATATTTTCTAAGTGACTCACACACCAATTGTTATAGAAATAAAATATAGGTCACTTTTCCATTGCAAAAATAAAATGATATAAAAAAAATCTAATTTAAAAACAAACTTTCATAATGAAAAAATACAAAGAGTAATTTTACAAAAAAAAATATTCAGGGTATTTTTACTAAACTGGGTCAGCTAGTCAACAAAATATAGCGCGTGTCTATGCCATGTGTTTCATAATTTAGTGTAAGCAAGTTCAACCTGATTTCATATAACATGTCTGCTGGCGAAGCGAACGTTTAACCAATGCATTTTTAAATGTTAAAAACAGTATTTTTTCACAGAGAATTGGACATTATTATTATTACACTGCCCTGGTTCTAATTCATGGAAATCGTGAAATCCATGCTCACTGTGAAAAAATACAGCCTTAGTGATACAACAGCACCAATAAGCGATGTCAGTGAAGGGAATGTTAAAGATAGATTTTCAGGAAAACTGGCTTAAGACAAAAATTAATAAATTAACTTAATGTACACAAAAAGTTTTAACTGGTTGCATGTTGTGCAAATCATGCAGTACTAATATGGAGGAATGTACTGCATCATTTGCACAAAATGCAACCAATTATACACTGGGGAAACAGGTTCAGCAGATCGTTTTGTGGGATATTACGAAGCATTTTAATCAACACCTTGACATTTCCAGTAGCCCGACACTTCAACAGCAATAATCACACTGCTGAAGACATCACCATCTGTGAAATCAGTCAGTGTTTTGGTATAAATTCTACTCGGAAGCAAAGAGAACGTGAACTTATCTTCAAACTTGGAACTTTGAAGCCTCTTGAAATGAACATTCTATTCTGACATCATTTTAACATCATCCTCAGTTTTTGAAAATCAACAAGTTTACTGCGCTGCGTTACTTTTATTTTATTTCTACACAGCTGAAGAAGGGCTTTTGCTCGAAACGTCCTGAATTTTTTTTTTTAAATAATTTTTTGTGTATATATTCTTGAAATAACTTGTATAAAATACGCAAGCAAATATTTTTAAATAGCATGGTTTACACAGATAACCATGAATAAACTAAAATAAGAGGATAGATAGCGTCTTGCTTTGTTTCAATTTGGCAAATTTGTCAACACTACTCTGTTTTAAAGATCGCTCATCTCCAGTACAATTATTCAGAGAAAGTGGATTCGTAACTCAATCTACTACGGTGTTTCGCTTGTCTGGTGAAATTTAAAAATAGAGAGAAAATTAAATTCTAAATACCGAAATATATTCTCTCAATAACAGTCGGCTAAATTCAGTGCTTACCCGGTACATTAACACCCCGCCTCTGCTCACGAATGATTGGACAGCTGTCAATTATTTCACTTTCCCATTGGCTACTCACTCACCTTCAATTTTCATGCAGAATACCGTGAACGACTTTTGCTTGCTTATGATTGGACAGCTGCGTAAATCTTCGCAGATATTTGACTCTCCTATTGGTTAAACTTACTGTCAGTACCTACAACTGAAACAGACACTGTTTATGTCCCATCCAGCTAACTTATGATTGGGCTACCGTTGAGAAAATGCAGATTGTCAATTAGTTTATCGTATCGCAGAGTCCCCCAAAAAATAAAATATGTCGAGTACGTATAAGCACGTCGTGCCTAGAAATGTCCCTGTCAGGAAAACTGAGGAAGTCAGCACCTCCGGTCACTTTTTTTTTAAGTAACAAAAACGCTTATTCACTGCCAAACATGAACTACTTTAGATGTGCAATGGCTGCCGTATAGGATACTGACCTTAGGTTTAGGGTTTCGGTGTTGGGAGAGGAGTATTCATTGTTTTATTAACAATAATACGATAATAGATTTGGATGAAGAACAATTACATTAACTGGAAGACAGCAAAACAGAAAAAATACCAAAAAATTTAAAAGAAAAAAAAAGCGCTGTCTTTATGCTCACTCACCCCGACTTTGTCACTTCAGGCGGGCCTTATTGCATACATATAGGTTGCGTTTGTAAACTCAGTCTCAGTGTCAGAGCGCACGCTGACCGTTTGTAAACTCCCGAAGTGCTCTGTGGTGTCGCTCGAAAACTCAGAGGCAGTGGATGCGGGTATATTCTCAATCTATTTTTATTATTTATATCTATATGTGTCTTTTTAATGTTTTTTTGAGAAAAAAAAAAAAAATTCCATATATACACACACACACTTTTCTAATTTCAATGTCATCCAAGTTTGGATTACTTCTTTTAGCACTTGCTATATACATTATTTTATTTCAGTTCACACATTCAAATTTCGCCGGTGGCATGCTCCCGGAAGCTGTTTCACGACTGGCTAGCAACAGACACACACATTGTCAAATCTTGAATAGAGTGGGTGCGTTAAGTAAGTAAGCGGCTCAGTAAAAGAATCAACTTAACGACTTGCTCAGTTCCGCTCCCGCTGAGCCGCTCAGAGCGATGAACTGGTTTCGACTTATGAAGTTATGTATTAATTGGCTAAATAAGATGGTAAAAATTGTTGTTTTCGAATTTGTATCATTTAATTTCATTTTTTTTTAAATGTAGAGCTGTTTTATAGTTATTAATGTATTATTATTAGGCTTGTAGTATTAATATTATTCATAATTCTCATTATTAACGTCGGTATTGCAGGTATTAAACACAGCCAGATATGAGGTTCAGTCCAATAGAGCGCCGAACTCAGCGAGGTACAGCAGGGGGACAGTAACTTCACACGGGGCATTTTTATCTACCATCACCT
The DNA here is from genome assembly GCF_902713425.1 of Acipenser ruthenus. Lineage (NCBI taxonomy): Eukaryota > Metazoa > Chordata > Actinopteri > Acipenseriformes > Acipenseridae > Acipenser > Acipenser ruthenus. Next base: position 13,461,489 of record NC_081194.1, read on the forward strand.
AAGAAACACAAACAAGCAAATTATTATTCGCTCAGCGCTCTCGTGGAGCAGAGCGTTAAGTCATTTAAATCTGCTCAGTGTGCTTTCTGAGCGGCTCACTTACTTAACGCGCCCGGTATTTTCATTTTCTAACTAGCACACAAATGTGCATGTTAAATGGCTGAAGTAACATATATTGAAATGCTTTGTTTAGACACTATCTTTTCAGACGTGGGCTCTCTTTGGTTATCATACACAGTTAGAAACATACTGAAAATAAAAAAAAAAACATCATGAAAAATATATAAATATATTGGGCCAGATCAAATTGCATCTGGCCAAAAACACTCGCTCAGTGGCCACATTAGTTAAAAATCTAAACATCAAGCCCTGAATTCAACAAGATATGAAATTTACTAGACGTTTGTCAAAGTTACTAACTGCATGATATGTGCAGTACGCCGCAAAACGTGACAGGGTATTAAGGCTGTTAGAATAAAGCAACTCACTGCATAGCAAAGGCGCCTCATTCTCACACAAGATGTACCGTATTATGAAACGTGCATAACTTACAGTAAACATACTGTACACCTGACTTGATACGATAATATACCCCCCCCCCCCCAAAAAAAAAGGTTACGCATTCTATTATTTCAGCCTTTTTCAAAGTTCACAAAAAATATGCACTGGGCCTACCTTTATCTGAATGCATATTTGCAAGGTTCAGTAAAAACAACATTCCAGAAAATATTGCAGAAAAGTTAAGTGATTTGGGGGACGATTGAAACTGACAAGTCCTATTCAATTCATCACATATGGTGAGCCATTCAAAATTGCCTGGATTTGCTAATTGCATCGAATGATCGGAAAAGGTACTACTGAAGGTCTTCAAACTAAACACAGACGGGAACGTACATATTTATATTGCAACGTGTATTTACAGATTATGATATTTAGAATAATCGTTTTTTTTTTTTTGGAATGCAAAATAAATCTAAAAAATAACACGAGCAGACAAAAAAATAATAACAACATGTATCCTTCGATACAAACTGGTTAGTAGGCTGGCACACTAGAGCCAAATCAGTTATTTAGTTTCACATTTCACAAATAAGTAAGCTACTGATTAATGTAGTGGTTAAAATCGAACTGTTCATTAAACTAGAAGCATTCTATAACTAAAAAGTAACAAGATGTACCACATTTCCTAACGGTAATTTACAAACATTCTGTAAATTTGATAATGCTCATCGAATACAACTTAAATATTTAGAAAAAAAAATAATTCTAGCACAAATGTAAATAATAAATACATGTATTAAAAACACGATTTACCTTTCCATTCAGTTGCTGCTTTTCCTCATTCCTTTTCAAACATGGCGGGTCTGCAACTGTGTGTTCCGGTAAATCCGCTCTGAATTCTGGGAATGAAACTGAGTGGGGAAATGTATTTGGGTACGGGGCGTTTCAATTCTATATAAAGATACAACATATGTTTTGTTTTGTTTTGTATTCACTGGGCAGGCTGTAGCAGTAACATCAAACTCTTTTAGCAAGTGCTACTTAGTTCTAACCTCGACAGAAACATTTGCGTTTTTGTTTCTAACATTTTTGTGAATTTCTTTAAAACAGACCAATTCTCCAAATAACAAGGGGTTTTGACAATTGACAAAAAAAATAAATTAATAATAATTTGTAACCCTGAACCAAAAATGTGTAATTTATAACTGTGAATGAAGAATATAACTGAATTGTTTTATACTTATTAGAATATGTTTTGTATGCAAACATACTATTCATGGCACAATTTATTTTAAAAAGCACTCCACAGCGCTTCTCATACTGCACATTTCATGAAGCTATTTTATTACTTGCATATTGAAATCACAATTTTGTATTTATTGTAATGACTTGGTAAGAACGGAAGCATGAAACAGTAGTTCTTCAAAAGCAGCAATCACTTTTATTTTGTATAAAAGCACAGGATACGCAGGTTACTTGTCCAACGCAGGCTGCATCCTTTATATCCCACAACCCTTACAATATTGCAACATTGTAGGTTAACCCCGACCAATCGGTGGCTGCTATTAGGCTCATGACAGGTGCACCTAATGATCCCCAGGATCTTTTTCTCGCACTTGGTAGGGTGTCAGCGCTGGTGCAAGGCTGCACCAATAGTCCAGTATAGGGGAACAGTGTCTGCAGCAGGGTAAGCGGTTGTGCACGCAGGAAGCATGGTTGCAGACCGTTCAACATAGCTCTGCAAAGCGGCTTAGTTCAGTGCAAGCATAATTCAAGGACAGACACACACACAAAGTCCCAGCACCAGCCCTTTGTTACAAAATGTAAAAATGTGGTCCAGCAAATTTGGGAGAATGTTTCTTTAAAACATTCTTCCTGCTGCAATGCAGTATATACAGTAATTCCAAAGGTACTCGTCTCTGAAACCTACTGTGAAAGCTTTTACTGGTGTGGCTGTAATCGGCTGAATTGCAGTGCATGAAAGACAGCATCTCAGAGATCAAGCTCAAACCACCTACCTGCATTTCACATTTGCCAGAAAACTTGAAAAGCTGAGATTATTCGTATGTCTGAAAGCATTGCGCTTCTTGAGCTTTTCAATAAGAAAAGATGTGACTGGGTTTTTCTATACTGTAGATGTGTTTTAGTTTTTCTTGCCAGGCATTCGGTCCTTCAACTAGTGCAGAGGTTCCCGGTCTGTGAGCATATACCGAATGGTTCTGGGTGGTCCACAATTGTCCACAATTTCTGTAAGTACTGGGTCTGCAATAGTGTTGGGGAGAGGGAAGTGATACAAAAGGTGTCACCCACCAAAAGGGACAACCAGCTAGCTCTGCCAGTAGCTGCAGCTGTGATATAGGAAGAAGCACAAATACTTGATTACGCATCTTTAATTTGGATCCAATGACACAAAAGACTTATTTAAAAGACATTCTGTAAGGGTATAGTGTTTGAAACACAAGAATTACGTTTGAAAACAGTCAAGAAAGATTTAACCAAAATGAAGTGGGCAAGACTAAATGACACAAACTAGTGTAAGAGGTGTATGTTAATTTAGGTGTAGATAGTGCTTTTCAAACACAGTGTATCTAATATAAATCACGTATTTTCTATCCTAATCTAGCATTTCCTCCTCTTTCCAGAACTTTCACCAATTTGATAAATGGCAAAAGACTATTTTATAGAACCTGCAGGGGGTGCAATAAAATCAGTTTCACATCTTCCAGCTGAATGAGTCTGGATTGTAATACCCTTGACATTGTTTTGACACTTATTTATCAGGCCACTCATCCTCAGTAAACTTCAATCCTTTTTCCCTTACACATTTCAACACACACTGTAAGCTTTATTTGGCTGTTGCTAAAGTATACCATAGTAAACCTAGACTTCATGTCCTTGGCCTGGATGACTGCATATACTGGGTATACTGGGTTAAAGGATTGAGAATCAGGATTTACCAAATTGCTTGTTACATTTTATCCAATGAATTTCTAGTCTCACCCACTGCGTTTTTTCTTGAATTATTAAAAAATTAAATGGGGTGGTTCATTACTTCTTTACACCTCTTCAGCATACAATATAGATTGCAAAGAAGGTTAGCTTCAAGGGTTTCTCTATTGGTGTGGGTGTCTGTTATAGTAATAGCTTTTTCCCTAAAAGATACTGTAGAAATAGAGTAAACCTCAATTGAAATCAGTTGCAATTGTCTGTAACAAGGTTTCAGATTAAATCCCTGCAAAATGAAGGCAGTGTTACGTATGTAGAGATACTGGAGATGCTCTACACTATACTGTTGATGTATGTCATACTGACTGATAGCTTTAATTCGGAATTTAAAGCCACGTGGGGGACATATGTTACTGACATGTATGTTAAGAAATGTTTTATTTTTCGCTTAAAGAACCTGTTTGGAAATCTTGTCTTGTGAGTTTTCTTGCATGTTAGCTGAGTAAAACTAACAATCTTATGCATGATTTCCATTACATGAGAGCAGATGTTAAAACTTCATCCTGATTTGAACTCGGCTCCCGCCAAGATAAGCACCAACTAAGACCCAACCAGAATCTTTCCGTCTCAACCACAGCCAGGTGCTGCTCCTCTCTGCTGCTTCAGATAAGTTCTTCATTGTGCAACGCAACTCTTGGCCACTGAACCCGACGTCTGAGAAACCGGGTTGTAGAGTGTGCCACAAATCCTTGACAACCCACCTCCACTGGGTAAACCCGGACTCTCCATTCTCGCTGTTCCACTTCAGTGGCTAGTTGAGCATACCGAAGTTTCTTCCTCTCACGCCTCATCTACAGCATCCTCCCATGGCACTGTTAACTCTACCAGGTGAACAAGGCGTGCTGATCCAAAAACAAGACAATATCAGGTTGAAGGTTAGTGGTGGCAATCTCAGGTGGAAAAATAGGCCATTTGACCAACATCTGCCAGCATTTTCCAGTCTCTAGCAGCTTCCAGTTGTCCTGGGCAATGCTTGGTTTTAACACCTTTTCTTGGCGGTTGCTCTCCTGGGCGAAGGAATGTTGTCTTTTGTGTGCAATGTTTTGTTGGAACTGGTGGCAACTTATTGGTCATGTTACGATTGTCTTCCAATGCTAAGGCCAAACATCGCAGCATCTGGTCATGGCGCCAAGTAAACCGTCCTTGCGGTTTAGGTTCTGTGGTGATGGGAGAACATCATATGTTGACCTGATGAGGAAACTGATCCTGCTCTGTTCCATTGTCCATAGGTCTTGCCAGCCGATCTTGCATTGTTCCACACTTTCCCATCTCATCCATTCTCCCTGCTTGGCCTGGGAAAACTAAATTGCAAATCTCCAAAGTAGGCTTTCACTAAATTTGTTATTGTCATCGGTACACTGAAAAAATCAAATGCTGCCCAAAGAAGTTCATGTGGCAGTGAATCATATGCATTAGCCAAATCCAGGAATGTCACATGGAGCTGCTTCCTCTCCTTTTTAGCTGAATGAATTTGTTGCCAGATCACACTGATGTGTTGTAAGCATCCTGGGAAACCTGGAATGCCCGCTTTTTGTGCTGAAGTGTCAACGAAGCAGTTCTTTAATAGGTAAGTTGACAATCTCTGAGTAATAATGCTGAAGAAAATCTTGCCTTCTATGTTTAATAGGGAAATAGGTTGAAACTGACTGATTCTTGTAGAATCTTTTTCTTTTGGTATACAGACTCCACTTGCACAGCGCTATGCTCTTAGTTAAATTATGGTTTTACAAAAACAGTGTTTAATAAGTCTAATTATATGGAATTAGGTGGATAATATTATGTAAGCTGAGAGGAACAGTGCTTTTCAATTCCCCCTTCATTTGTACAGGTTCTGGTTAGCAATTTTCTAAAGCACTTTTTGATGCATGTTACTTGGGGAGATTTGCCCTCAGTTAAATTTAATTGAATTTGGAATGAAAACACCTGTCTGCCTGTCGCTCTAATTTGCAATTATTAAAAAAATCATGTTCTGATTTGCATAAACAGGTGGGATTTCTCATTCAGTGCTCTATAAGGTTTTTTTTTTTTGGTTGTCATTAGTGACAATAGTTTACTTTCACCCTGCTAATACAATTTCAAGTGGTGATGTTCTGTTCTTAGTCCATGATTTTTGTTTTCCTTAAGCATATTTGTACATTTATATAAAAACAGTCACAAATAAAATACAATAGTCCTTTGATAATATATGTAGCAAGTTGCATCCTTCCTATTACTTTAAACAACAGAAGGATACAGGCATCATTTGAGTAAATATTTTGAGTAATGTATATTTTTCATTGTACTCCTTTTTATTTGTTTTTTCATTCCTATCTTTGTTCAGTTTAATGGTGTTGTGTGTTGTTGTCCACAGCATTTCTAAAGAGAATCAAGATGCAATGTGATCACGGTCTTGACATGCTGTTATTTTGTAAGGCTCTTTTGAGAAGACATTCAGAATCAGTTCCCAACATAATTTAGTTTTGTATTTCAACCTGCTTCAACTGTGATTTTTGGAAATTAATTATCCACATGTGAATGAATTGCCCCAGCATTTCTGTACACCAAAAAGTATAGTAGAAATATGAACCAGACTTTAGGCATCAAGTCAATCTAAACTTCAGGCCTCATCACAACAAGTACCCCCCCCCCCCCCCATGTGTAAAATAACTTGCAGCAGGATGAAGTGTACAGTTGGTAGTTGCCCATGACAAACCCCTCTATGAGGCATTCCCTTATTAAAGGAAAGGAAAACAGATACGCATAATATTCATTGTTTTTGTTTATTATGCATTGGGTCTCTTTAATGACATGCCCTATGTAGGACATTGACTCATTTGATTGTCTCCTACCCTGTCTCTAAAGCCATCAGCAAAGGTATTAAAGCAATCATTTTATATCATCCAGTAATGACATGCTGGATGCAACTTCCTGTCTACAGTACATATCGACTAATGATTATTTGTCGAAAGGGGCTTGCCAAAACTCAGGTCTGTCTGGTTTATTGAGTTGTGCCTATATACATATTTTCAATTAGAATTCATCCTTACAGCAGAAGCATTTAAACACAGTCCACTGATCTGTCTGACATGGGAGCTTCTAAGTTTACAGCCTGTCAGTGTACTCACGTCTCCCTGCGAAGTGCCTGAAGCGTATAGGCCTCAGGAGTGCTCACATCACCAGTCTGCAGGTCAGGTATTTTTTCAGAAGACTTGCTTGCACAGGGGAGAAGATATTAAAACACAGGTACCACTTGTTAAAAGCAATTAAAAGCCCCTTAACAGAACAAAGTAGTTTTGGAGGAACCTGTGTATATGTACATTTGCAGCGGATCCACAATGACAAGATCCTTCATCCCACTGTGAGACCTTTTGCTGCTGTTATTGGCCTTGACAGTACTTATTCATTATAAAATGTGCCTTTACTGATGCAGGATAGTCGACCAATATCTGAAAGGATGAGTGGATTCAGTGACTGGCTATCACTCGCACCAGACCTGAATCTTATTGAATATGCGTGGGGTGTTCTGGAAATTCAAAGGATGCCTGAAGAACTCATCACTGCACTCAACACAAACTACCCACCATCTCAAGAGCTTGCCACAGTGCTGCAAAACTGTTATTAATGCTTGTGCTTGTATTAAAATAATTGAAGCAAGACATACCTCATGAGCACAAAAAACATGACATTTTTTTTGGTCAGTATCAGTTTCATATTTATTTATTCATTTTTTGCAGTGGTGGACATTTTTTTTACGTCATCAATTGAAGTCAGTAATACAATCTGTAAAGCCTCATCAAGCTTGACTGTCCCCAATCATTTAAAATGTATTACATTCTTCCATAATTTAGCCTTCTTTGTGCTGTCACTTGATAGGTATTGACTTGATTGCTATTTAAAATACAGTTATGGTACTGAAAACTTTAGCTATGAGAGCTCTCATATACAATTCAGATATTGAGGTCTACTTTTTTCCAGCGAGGAGTTGACAACCACTATCATTTTGATGGAAACGCTGCTCTCTTCCTTTGCCTGGAGCTTGGAATGTGGATGAGAATTAAGCAAGTAGTTGATGAAAAGCACTAGTCTTGGACTACCACACCTCACGCAATGGTGGGTAATTCAAGATCAGAGCTAATCGGGCCTGTGAAACCAGAAGTCTCCGAGTCTGAAACATTTTTCTTGTTAACCAATCTGTTTGTCCCATAAAATTGTATTTTAATGTACACTATGGAAGAGTGTCATTGTACATGATTAGGATACGTTGAAGCATGTATTGCTTATGAAACATTTTGTGAGTGTATAGAAATTTTCATTTAGAAAAAAATCACTAGGTTAATTCTAGACGCATATAAAATAATGTGGAAATAACATAGTTTTTTAAGTAAACTGAACTCATGTATGAATACCAATGCTAATCTTCCATACATAATTCTCACCTTGCTTCCTTTGGTTGATCTGATATAATCCTTCATACAGAATTTTTTTTTCAATATTAGTTTTTATAAATATAGAATAAAAGGTAAATAACTCAATATTGGAGTATCATAACCCATAAGAACTCAGAAGAATTACAAACACTATAAAATAGTAAGGGGAATGTAAATATATATATATATATATTGTGGCAATGCGCCCCGCCCCTGTGTGCATTTGTGTGTTGTATGTTGCGTGTGTTAATGTTGGTGTATAGTCATTGGTACACGGGATATAAACGGGTCTGTGTTTCACGTGTATTTAAAAAGTGTAGATTTGTATTTAGGCACGTGGAGAGCACAAATCACTTCACGTGCTGGTTAAATGTAATATGTGAGCACAGGGTTGCACAGAATTAATTCACGTGCTGGGATTCAAGTGAATAATTAATTAGTAATTGAATCCCAGCACAACAGTATATATAGATGCACGTTTCTTTCACTCAGGGTTGGGTGTTCGAGAGTGGAGAACGGGTGAGAGAGAAGGAGAACGTAAAGTAGTAAAGTAAAAATAATATCTAGAAGTGATTTGTGCTCTCCTCGTGCCTAAATACAAATCTACACTTTTTAAATACACGTGAAACACAGACCCGTTTATATCCCGTGTACCAATGACTATACACCAACATTAACACACGCAACATACAACACACAAATGCACACAGGGGCGGGGCGCATTGCCACAATATATATATATATATATATATATATATATATATATATATATATATATATATATATATATATTTGAAGCGACTCTCTCTTTAATATTTACTATTGGCCCTGCCACTCACTTGTGTGATGCTCACCTAGCACACTATGGTACGGAAAGGGCTGACGAGAAGAGACTAGTGTACCAGAAATACAAGTGTGTAACCTGGCCATTTCCACTAAGACAAAGACACAGTTATCAATGCCCCTCTGCCAGGTTTTAATGTTTTTCATTTATTTATTTTATCTCTCAACACAACTCCCACAAGACACCTTTTTTTTTTTTTTTTTTAAAGAATCAGCACTTTCCCATTTTCTATTGTTGCTTCAGCTTTATTCACATTATTTAAAGTGGTAAGGAATAGAGGGTTGGCAGTTTTTGTTAAAGGATTGGTCTGTACATACCTTCACATTCACATGAGTGATAAACTCTTGCAGCCAACATGTGCATTTTAAGGCTGATTAGGCCAAAGCCCCTCTTTATCATTTGAAGTACTGTATGACTGCTACAGTGAATGCAGTCTGGAAAGAAAGAAGCAATAACCTGACTGATTCCACTGAATAATGCTCTATAGTTGGTAAAAATGGGAATAGACAGATTATTGAATACATTTTTCCTCTGGGAGAAGGAAGTAATATTGCCCATTCTTTCAAGATCTATGACTAAATTATCAAGCAGCAACATTTAAAAACATCTATTGAATAGCTTCTTTCTTCTCAGGTTAAATGCAATAACCAAGGTAAATTATGCCTGCAGAGAAACAGACATAATAATTCAAGACTGGAGTATCTGAAAGTTTGATTATAAGGTCAGACAGAGGACATCATTGTGTTGGCTTTATACTGTGTTGGCTTTAAATCATGAAATCTTTGGAGGGCATCCATCAGAAAGGTAATGGAAGTTGCTTGGTCCGTAATGTATACCACAATGCCCTCTGCATATACGATTACTATTTTTTCTACAGATATCCAATACTTGATATCCCATTTGGCTGCTCTATATTGTGAGACCAGACTGATTGTGCTAATATTTCAAAGAAAAGCAAAAATGGTGGCAGCCCACATATTACCAGTTGATTTACTCTGAGAAATACATCTAGCCTTTTATATTTAATCGACATGAATCCGAAGTTACCAAATTACACATGTCAACAATTATTGCTGGTATAACTCCAGGAAAGTCCCTTGTTAGCCATCCAAGTATTTAGTCTTAACTTGCCTTAGCACCATTTTACCATTGTTGGGTAAAATAGAGAATTTATTTCTACTCTAGGTGGACAGTCAAGCCTGATACTGTCGGTAGACCAGAGCCGTAATAAAGCCACTGGCAAGGAATTCCAAGCTATGCTAATTTAATACATTTTGGGGTACAAACATGACTTTTTTTGTCCTTGGTAGGTGCCCATGATAGATGCTACTTAAGGTTAGTGTACAGTGTATTGCATCTTATAGCTAAGGGACAGAAAAGTCTAAGCTAAAGCAATCGGCTGTCTGATCACCAAACACAAAGATAACAAAAGAATAAAAAGAAATATGCTTTGCAAAGGGCTTCATTATTTATTTATTTATTTATTTATTTATTTATTTATTTATTTCTGTATTGCGAAGGACTGCATTTTTTATTTGTTATAGCTTTAGTAGCACTATGGCAATAATTTAGAACACTGAATAAATGGTGTCACATAAAAAAAAAAAAAAAAAAAACTAAAAAAAACTGAATGAAGAGGTCTCTAAACCCCTCGTACTGTATGCTTATTTTTTTCCTATTAGGAGAAAACTGTGCAAGGTTACATCACAAACGGGATTTTCACTGCTGAAGTCTCCTAAGCAAAAGGTACACCTTCTGGACATGTTTCCATGCATTGGTCAATTACACAGTATATGACTTTTTAGCGTGAGAAGGAGATTTACCCGCCCTTTAAAGTTGTACAGTGTTTTGGACACGCACTTCCTGTAGCGTGTGGAATGTATGTGGCATGTACTTCTACGTCATATAAATCATGACGGTGGAGTGTCGACTTTATAAGCTGCATGGAAACCTGGCCATTGAGTGTTTTATCTACTCAAATCCAAATGGTTGCATCACTTAGTAGTAAAAGCACAATTAGAGAAGCCCAGTGTGAAAACTGTAGATGATGAATTATATCTTCTTAGCTTTTCGTCACTGCCCATGGTTTGAAATAGCATGGTGGAACTCTTTAGATGTCAGTCTACAACATCTTGTTTTTTTGTGCTGAGTTGAGGTAACAGATTGTTTTATTTTAGCTTGTCTTGTATAAAATGTAAAGCTGTTGTAAAGATTACAGACACAAAGAATGATGTATAGGAAATAGCTTTTATTTAACCAGCACACAATTTAAATTTAAACCCACAGAGATTACATTTATCATAATTTGCTACATGTGCTGTGCAGTAACAAATAAATGACCAGAAGCATAGGCAAAAGTTATATTGTTACTAAGATCTACCCACAAGCAATTGGGTATTAAAGCTCCATCCTTTTCCACTTAACTGGCATAATACAGGGTTGCAAAGACAGGGTAATAACAGCTAAAACAGTTGATCTGTGACTAATATAAAAAACAATCTGAATAGTCTACAGGGTTTTTTTTATTTCAGTGAGCGCAATGCTTTTACATGCTTTTTATATTTATTCCTGATAAGATGTATCGTTGGACAGGATTTTCAAAAGATCGTAAATGATAACTCCAGTATTAATTGTGAAATCGGTATGTAGCATTGCTTTTGGCAGTTGTTATGCCTATCTCATTATTAAATAATTGTCCTAAGTGTTAATATAGATAAGGGTGGCCTTGCACACATATAAGAAAAAGCTAAGCTTATATGGAACGAGTTATATAGTTCTGTTTCAGGAAATGTGGGTGGTGTATTTGCTGCTGTAGCTTGTACGTTCTATATAAGGAACAGCAAAAGGGAATAATGTAGGTGAAATTGGTATGTATATTGGGTAAAATTCCACTCAGTGTTAATTAGTTCCTAAGTGCTCGGGGCCGGAGATGCTTGGGTTATGTTTTGCCATTTGCATATTGCTAAACGTGCTGTAATACTATGAAGATTTCTACTGAATAAAAACTACTCTGCTGAGACACAATTAACAAGAGACTTTGTGCATTTTTCTACACAACTACACCTACACATACTGTATGTATATAATCACACCCCCCACCCCCCCTACAAACAACCACAATATAACTGTGTTACAAAGTTCTACTTGCTATACTATACCCCAAGTCACTTTAGAATTAACTGGCATTGAATGTAGTATCCTCATACATGAAGTCTGAGATACATAACATAAAATCTACAGCATTGCAGTACATGTATTTTCCACTAGATGATCCCATTTAAGCATTTGCACAATCTTGCCTAGTGCTTAGCTGTTATCATATAGCACCTTTCATATAAAAATATTGTCAGATTTATAAAAACAAAACAAACAAACATGTCAGATGAAAAACAAAAGTTTAAAAAATATATAAACACCAGTAAATAAATTAAACGAATTAACTAGAAATTAAACTAATTAACTAAAATATATATAATGCATATCAAAATACAAAGTAGTACATATCAAACAGATACAACAATACAACTAAAACATATATATATATATGTTTATAAATAATATTATAAAAATGCCAGCTCAAACAAATATGTTTTTAGTTTGGTTTTAAAAACAGATAGAGTCTCAGCTTCCCTCACATGTGTTGGCAACTCATTCCAAAGTTTGGAAGCTCTATAAAAAAAAAGGCCCTTCCTCCCCATTTAACATACTTTATATTAGGGATTACCAGCAATCCCATATTATATATTATATAAGGAGCTGTTGCTTAAGGGAAAGGGAAATCTGGCAATGAATACAGATCTTTGGATTTCTGCTTCTTGATAATTACAGAAGCAGCCACTCTTGAGAGGCTTAAAGAGATCAGCTCAGACCATGCAGATCCACAGTTGTCTTAGTGCATCAGCAATGTGCATATTGAAATGGTTTATTCTACTACTGATAAACCCATGCTATGTAATAAGATAATCCTGCTATCCATCACAGCCTAAACTCAATATATGCATTCAAGTTGACTAGTTTTGACATATTAGTAAGCCTTTTTTATTCTTGATTAGCATGTAACATACTCTGGCCTACCAAAACATGTGAAACTACCAGCGTACTAAATGGCATTGCAAAATAACCTATATTTACAGCCACCAGAACTATGCAGTCACCTGCTCTGACCAGCTAGTAAACTCCTTAACTGGTTTAATTCAATACAATCCCTGAAAAGGCAACCATATATCTATGGCTACAAATGTTCAGTCACTTTAGTTTAAATATACTTCATATTTCTAAATATAAAGAAAATGTTTCATTACTATAAATACCACATTTGTGTAACTACACTAATACACTTTCTTTAGTAATTTCCAATTTGCTATTGGTATTTACATAATCAATGGTAGAAGCATTGAAATGGAAATACAAGAAATTGGTTGGAAAATAAAAAATGCTAAAGGTTTGCATGATATTATTAATCTAGCTTCTTGCATGCTTCAGTGATCACAAAGCCCACAACAATGAATAATATGTTCTAGTTTTGTGAAACTGTCAGTTTCTCCTTAAGAAGACACCAGTTATGTAAACACCTACACTGTCAATCCTTTAACATTGCCGTCTGTCAGCATTTGGGCCCACCCAGTTCCGAGTTTCTGTTGATCTGGATCCTTCAGCTATATTGCTAAATAGATGGATTACAGCTCCATACCAAACATGTGAAAGATAAAAGTTATTGTCCTTAAACTTTGAAATAAAGTACAAAGGCTTGAATTCATAAAATATTAACAAGTCCTTAAGTGCACTCCAATCCATTCTATTGAATTGCTCATGTTTTAAGGCTATATGGCACTTTTATATTTTCTTGATCAATTTGAATCCTGTATTTTCTACCATTCACTAAAAGACAAATAGAAGAAACACAATACAGTAGAATAAAGCAAGGCTGTATATTTTAATATTTATCCATTAAAGAGTTTATTTTCTCTTTCTCAGTGCTTCACGTTTTCAATAAGAAAAAAAAAAACTACAAGACTAAGCACCCAAGCATGAATCTGTGTGAACTCCATTTCAATGTTATATCTTCCCTAAATGAAAATCCTCCTTGCAACTAAAGGTCAAGTTACCCTTTCAATGGCTAATTTAATCTCATGGCTTGCTGCTTCATCGCCCAAATCAAGAAGAGATGGGTGAGTAAGAAAGCAGATCTTTTATCATTGATAAGTGAGAGAAATCACAGATAATATTAAAATAATAGTCAGTTCCCTTTCAATTCGAAGATGACCACCAACCAATACTTTTGGGATATGCCTGCTACAGGTCAGGTATTCACTGAGCATTTTATATCAAAGCTGCCGATAGGCCCCTCCATGGAGTGACGTCCTCAGTCCCGCCTCCCGAGGTAAAAAATAGTCACTCTGCCGAGATCTCGTTCTCTTTTGCTTCTCACAACCAGGTAAGTTGGGTATTACTAACCCTTTTTCCAGTTGTTTGATTGTCTCTTAAAAAGAGCCCTTCACTATGAGTTTCTGTAGTTCCCTGGCAATATATTGCTGGAAGCTGGCTTGCCACTTCCATGGAATCAGAACTCGGCAGCTGAAGCATGAGCAAAACGATACGCAACTGTGCGCCGTTTTAAAAATAAATAAAAATAAAATACTTTCCCCGGCCTACATCGCTCAGAGATTGTAGTCTGCTGTAACTAACCTTGCAGCTTGCTGCCTGTGCTTTCTACTTTTGCCTCTGCCTTGGCAACTTTGAAAAAAAAAAAATAGTAGAGAGAGAAGTAATCCTCTAGAGAGATCCAGCTCTGCTGCACCCACTGTTGAGTCTAGGACTCTGGGCTACCTCAGCACGCACACTCGCTGCACGTGACCTAGTCTGCCCCTACAGGTTGTTGATTACTACTGCTTTGCAGTTTAAAATAAATAAATAAATAAAAACTCTTACACTCCAGCTTGCTGTTGAGTGTCTGTGTGTTCACTGCATTGCAGTTTAAAAAAAAACAAACAAAAAAAACAACAACCGTGTGCTTCCTCCATTAGGCCTTGTTTACATGGTCCCGGAAAAGTCTGTAGGCTGTGCCACCCCGCTGCAAGCTATGCGCTGCACTAGTTGTGTACCGCACACGTTCCAGACTGCATCTGAGGATTGCTCCACTCCGCTGTAAACTTCGCACTGCACCGGTTGTGTGACTGCACGCAGATCAGAATGCAACTGTCTGTAGGCTACGCTCCAAACTGTTGCAAGCAACGCACTGTTCCTGGTTGTGTGACTGCAAGCAGCCCTTGGTGCTTGAAGCCCTCGGTACTTGGTGCTCGGTGCTTCAGTGCCCCAGTGTCTCGGCCTCGACGCCTTTGGTACCCTCGGGTCCTCGGTGCCTCAGAGCCTTGGTCCCTCGGTGCTTTTGCGCCACGGTGACCTACAGCCTTGACGTCTCGGTGCTTCGGCACCCTCGGCGCTCAGGAGCTTTCTGCATCGGTGCCTCGGTGCTTCGGTATCCTCTATGCCTCAAGGCCTTGACGCCTCAGCGCTTCGACACCTTTGCCGTTTTAACTCTCCGTGCATCTCCATGCCTTTGGTGCCCCGGTTCTTATGGCCTCAGTGCTTTGACACCCTCAGTGCCCCTGGGCCTCGATGCACTGCTGCATCGATGTTCTCGGTGCTTAAGTGATCCCTGCATTGGTGCCCTCGATACCTTTGGTGCCTTCGGTGCCCCGGTGCCCTATAGCCTTGATGCTTCGGCTCTGGCTATGCTCCAGAGCTTCGATGCCTCTGTGCTTTGGCGCCTGTGGTGCTCACACACTCGGTGGCTTCGAACCCCTCATGCATTTGTACCTCGGTGCACCAGTGCATCAGTGCCTCGGTGCATTAGCACCTCCCAGTGCTCCAGAGCCTTAGGGCCAAATTCTTTTTTGTTTGCTTTGGATGAGTCAATGGATGTCTGTGATGTTGCACAACTATGTATTCTCAGGCGATATATACGTGGCAACTTAGTACGAGAAGAAATACACATCATACACATAGGAGGGTTCATACGCAAAAAACACTCATACACAAAAAACACTATCATATAATAGACGTATCCCCCCATCTCAACACGACACCACCATCATGACAGTGAAAACAGACTTAATGAAGCGTTCTTGCTCTTACCCCACTTTCTTCCCCTGCATCGGGACTGTCCCGACCATATAGGGACTGTTGGCATGTATGCAACTAAAATACCTGTCTATTTTCAACATTGTATTGAATCGTATTTTGTCATACTTGTACTTGCTAGAACCAAAGTCATTGTATTTATCTTGCTCTTATTTGTATCATTACTTGTACTGTGATTCTTGAAATATATTTTTGTTTACAACTGTAAGTCACCCTGGATAAGGACGTCTGCTAAGAAATAAATAATAATAACATGAGCTTAAACAGTAACCACTTTATGGGGCACTACACCTTACTGTAAAAAGACATTCACATAAAAAAAGGCTTATGCTATTTATTTAAACAAAATACAGAACATTTATTTACAATATTCTGAGGTAATGTGTCCATACAGAGAACAACAAAGTGAAACTGTGTGGCCCAGTGGTTAAAGAACAGGGCTTGAAACCAGTAGGTTCCTGGTTCAAATCCTATCTCATCCACTGACTCATTGTGTGACCCTGAGTAAGTCCCTTAACCTCCTTGTGCTCCGTCTTTCGGGTGAGATGTAATTGTAAGTGACTCTGCAGCTGATGCATAGTTCACACACCCTAGTCTCTGTAAGTTGCCTTGGATAAAGGCGTCTGCTAAATAAACAAATAATAATAATAATAAAATAATAAAATCTATAGCAGAATAATAAATCAGTGTCTGCTATTCCATGTCTTTTCCATTAATATTATCTACTACCATTATTATCCTTCTTTAAAAATAGCTTTTTAAATAATTTGTATATCAAACGATAAAGTCTGAGAGTCAATTTAGAGGGAAACTTACCTCAACATCTAAGTTTTAGCCTTCATACTGACATTTCAAGACACCAAGTGTACCATCATAGAAGAATGATTCAAATTTCCCTCATTTGAGAGTTTTCTCCTTTTTTAATTAGTTGTCTTCCCTTTAAAAACAGTGAGCACTGAAAACATTGAAAGTATCATGTTGTTTGGAACCAGGTAGCAAACCATCTCTAAGGAAGTAAGTGTCAGTGACGAAAGCAGTAAAGGGCCGTATGCTACCCCACACTCCCCTTCTCTTCAAAGCCACACAGCCACTTTTAGTTAGAAGATTCGTAGGATTAATCAATCAAAAGATCAAAGTATGACATCACAGAAATGTTTGAATTAACTGCCGGTCCGGAGGGTAGCTGACATTGGACTGCCATTCTGTCTGCATTATTATTATTATTATTATTATTATTATTATTATTATTATTATTATTATTATTATTATTATTATTATTACTACAATTAAAATTGATTGTAAAGCTTCCTTATCTTGCATTACTGGAATGGGGAGCTGTCTTGAGCACCACAAGTGCTAATTATTATTGTTTTTGTCTGGAAGCATAAACATTTATTCAGGAAAACAGCCATAATGAATTCCTGTTGGTATGTAATGTACATACAGAGAGTAATAATGTGATGTATGATTAACAGAAGAAAGCCTGAATGCTTGCATGAAGCAAAACTTGACCAGCTATGAACCGAATTTCAAAGAAATAAGCAAAACAATGCAGTAGCAGGTCACACTAAGAAGCATACTGTAATCAATAAAAAAATAAAAAATCCCATTAAAGAGTTTGGCTCTCTTGCACAAAAAGGTTGCTGACCCCTGCTCTATTATTTTACTATTTTTATATGTCACTGAGATTTAAATCTTTTCATTGTTTAAATTGTTGGTAGACAAGGAGCATTGTGTCAACGCTCTTATTCTTATTAAGATCAGTTTATACAACTTCACTTTCTAAAAGATAAGGTTGATGTGAATTTCAAGGGTGAGCTCATACAGATTAGCCATCTGTAGCTCACATAAAGTAACAAATAAATATAGCAGTTTAATTAAAAGAAATACCCAGGAGACCCTGCAGAGGTGTAACATTCTGATCTTAGTTTAATTAATAATAATGTACAAAGTGGCCTTGGAGTGAGAAAATACAGACTATGTCACCATCACCACCCATCATCAGCATAAGCAGTATCTTTACAAACAGTAATACTCAAATTCATTTTCAAAAGTCTTTGGTTTAAGGTGTGCTGCTGTGGGTACAGCATAATGTCATGTCTTACTGTATCTGTTGTACACTTAATTCCTAATAAAGTGGTTACATCCTTATTCCTTGGATAAAAACCATCCTGTTAGTTGGGTAGCCAGTTGGGGGAAGAAAAACAACTGAAGGACCCTATCCAGTCTTGACCGACTCTGGTACTTTCAACCTAGACCTTGCATTTGTGCAGTTATCGGTATTGGAAGGTTATCTGGGTGTAGTAAGGATGGCATAATATGCTGACTGCTGAACTGAAATGCTACTGAAAAAGTTGTTCAAGTGAAGACAAGACATTAGTATGTTTAAATTGGTCAGTGCTCTTCATCTTTAATAGGTGTTGTAGAAAAGCATGATGCATTTTCCACACCACTAGCCCGTATACTGATAGAAAACGAGGGATGAGAATGGAAAGCTAAATCAATGTAATTAGCTTGGGTTGAACACTTACAGAGGGCATTCAAGGAATGAACCATTATCACAGCATTTCAGACAACACAAGGAAATGTAGTGCTGAATTTTCCAAAGAGAAGGGCTCAGCATGGCAAAGGTATGTGTATGGAGTATTTTTTCTGAAATTAAGATAGATAAAACGGGACACAAAATGGGTGGATTTGTAATGGTTTCATAGTATTGTTTGTGTGTTATTACTGCAGCAGGTAGATCAGATATCCAAGCTTAATTAACAAAGAGAAAAATTATTGTAAGTTGGGTCACATCCTCCAGCAATAGCTTGTGCTACAAAATCTTATTTTCTATAGCTCTAAGGAATCTGGTCATGTTTCTGGTTGGGATGTTGGATTGAAAACCATTCATTGAGCAGACCAAGGTTAGAATGAAGTTGTTCCTTATTAATATAGGAGATGCAGTTCTATTGGGATGCTTTATTACAACATGGAACCCTCTCAGATTATGTTATTAATGTATTCATTCTACCCTCTGATTGGGTGCAACTTGTCAATACACCCAATTACATTTTTCAGGTGCATACTTTAGGCAGCATCCATCATCTGCGGTTGCCTACTGCCAATCCTATTTAAGCCTTAATGTTGGATGCATCAATCATTACCTGCTAGACGATTGACAACAGTTAACACAAGACATGGTCAATTACCTACAGGTAATGATCGCATCAGAGGATTTTAATGCTACAATAAACTGTATGAAGACACTTTCTAAATGTGTTTTTAGATTATATTTTGCTTCGGCTGCTTGAATTTATTTCAGTAAAAGTTATTTTCAAGACTGCAAAGTTCTGTTAGCTTTTTCTGAAAAGGTCTACCTTTGAGATAAAGACCACTCTACTAGGAACCTGATTGGCTGAGATGATCTGTGCAGTTCATAATAGTGCTTACCTCACTATAACAACATAAGCAAACAGAATACAAAGACGGCAGTGATTCCTTTTGCCTGTTTGAAATAATATAAAATAAAACATTCAATTTCAAAATATTCAAAATATTATCATATAATTTGTAGATTTTACAGTAAGTTAATTACAGTGCAATTGAACACTTGGTTATTACATAGTCTCACATTATAAATATACAATTACATTTATAATGTAGTGTAATTACAAAAAGCTTTTGATGCCTAAAACTTTTTGTTCATCCAGCAATCTGTGTAATTACATGTGTAATTAAGAGACAATTCATGTAAAATGTAAATATATAATTACAGTAGGTACAGTATATTTACAGTAGGTAAAAGCCACATTCGCTTTCCAAACACTATTGGGCAATTGGATATCTACTGGTAATGTTTATGTGTTCCCTAGTCTGTTATGCTAGGGTTACCATATGGCTCCAGATTAACCGGACGCTTTGAGACAGACCGGGATTTCAAAATTCCCCCTAAATTGAAAGTAATTCACGTATAAATGAGCTCCACCTTTGCTGAGATTAATCCTGCTGTGGTGGAATTGCTTGGGCGCAGCAAACAATTCACACTGATCAGCTGCTTCTGATCAGATCTTAATGAACGAATAGCTAATTTATCGATAGAGCAACAAGATGATGATGCAATTGTATTTGCAGAATAATATGGGCGATTGAATTTTAACAAACAGAAAAAAATAGCGACTGGCTGCAATTCATTCTTAGTATAATACAATTATTTGACGCGCATGCGGGTATTTAAGCACCATTCTTAATTGTAGCTAAGGATGGTTCATTTACACCTTCATTTATTTCAATTTAGGGGCAAGTTTGAAATCCCGTTCTGCCTCACAGCGTCCGGTTAATCTGGAGCCACATGGTAACCCTATGTTATGCTAACCTATTTATAGAGTCCTGACATAAACCATACATTTTACTGAATTATTCAAGTTGTTTGAAGGTGACAGTGCTCCTAATGTATTAATGCATTAGTAATCATCATTAGATGCATAACCAATTGTCTCCACTGTGTAACAAAGTGGGGAATTGCTTTGCCACTTCCAGGAACCATATCACTGTCTTCTAGTGTAAATGAGAAGTACTCTGGACCACAGGGTGGTACCTGTATATTTACTCATGTAAAATAAACAAAAAAAAAGTCTAACTCCACCAAGGAGCGACAGCTAAACTTTTACAAGTTTTTAACTGTAGACTGGACATCTAAGCCGTTTACCGGTAACCAAAACACTTGCACTATGTATAATGAAAAAATAGGAGCACGCTAAAAGAGCAATGTTCTTGTATTGACGGTGTGCTATAGGCTCAAGTAAATATACAGAATGTCGTAAAAAGTCAAGCACTCACCAGGTATTATGAAAAAACAATGAAGCGAATTCATGAATTCATGCATGAATTCGCTTCATTGTTTTTTCATAATGATGTTATAATAATAAATATATAAGCTTAACAGCAGATACCTGGTGAGTGCTTGACTTTTTACGACAATGTATAATGCACAATATATAATGCACAATACTTTCCTTTAAGGTTTCCTGGACACAGGTCTATACCTTCACACAGACAACCTAACAACCATTTTAGACCTGCTTAAATACCTGCCTGCTTGATTACAGGCAGGTGTCCCTCTCAATTAGGACAAGGTGCACTTCATTATTGGCTCAAATTTCAAACCCCAAGGTATTCTGGGTGGTTTTGCTACCCACTAGACCTCAGGACTACATTTTCTTTATCCTCCCCCCACTCTATCACAACTGTATTTAAACAAATGTTCACTGTCTCTTTAAAAACTCGCGACCTCCCGAGTAGCAGAATCCTTACTGCATTGCTCTGTTAAATAGTGAATTGACTCTGAATTTGCAGTTCTTTCCAGCTGATTGACCTTACCTCTCTAATCTCCTGACTTTAGATGCACTCTGACCACATTACAGTAATCCTGACATCTGCCAAGCTTCCTATTAACCATCAAATTGATTTCAAGACTTAACACTTAACACAGAGGATTGATGATGGTGCTTCTATAGCTGACTGGTATCTCACATTCTTGTGACACTAGCATGAATGCGGAACAATAACTCACAGTTAATTTCAATGTTTTGGCCATGATATTGTCATGAGGAAAAGCATGTTGATCAGAGAAATTCATATATTAGATATATACTGTACTAAACATTTGCCATTGTGGTGTTTAGATTGAATTAGAGTTAGGAATGTAATTAATGTTATGTCTCATTGTTGTGTTTCATTTAGCAGCCCATTTTCTCCTCTTTTTTCATAAAAAATACAATTTTAAATAATACAAGTACTCTCGTAAACTAAAGTGAACAAGCCAAGAAAATGTATGTATAAAGACAAGCCTTATTGTTTCTTTTAAATGATACAAAGTGTCATTAGGAGTAGAATGTATTTGCCTGCAGTCACAATGTCATAAAGAAAAAAAAAATAAAGATCTGGTAAATACATTTTCAAGACAACAAAAAAACTAACCCATGGAAGTGCAGCCACATGAGTGGTAAAAATCGGATTGTCCTAAGTAAATTAACCCCTGGAATGCCAGGGCAAGCTGTGCTCAATAATGTGACTTGAATGTAGAACCCTGTGTGTTGGCCGGGCTCCGGCTTTGCTGGTTATGGCTCTGGAGTGGCCCCGGTAGCTCAGCTCCAGCTCCAGGCTGGCTCCAGAGCTCCGGAGCCACTGTGTGTGAGCAGGTAGGTGTGTTCCAGCAGGGCGTTGAGTATAAAAAGGTCCCATTTATACACCTCAGGGCTAGGGTTAGGGTTAGGGTTAGGGTTGTTATAGCTTATACATGATGCCTCTTCCCTAGGGGAATCAAAGAGTTACAGTAAAATCACATTTCTTAGCGTCCATATGCTTAATTTTAAATGGGTATATTTATTCAGACTTAGTGATTCTACCTGCTTGCATGGCATGCGTCTTGAAGTCACTCCTAAAGGCAATCTGAATCCATGTGGCAGGACAGAAGGCCTGCTGCTGTAATTAGTGTGTGTGGTAGTGAAGAGCGATTATCACTTTTACAAGTCGATTTGATTAACGATTCAATATTTGAAAATAATCATGACAATTACGATTATCAATTATTCTAATAAAATCAGTTAGGGAAAGAAAGTCACAAAAAGGTTCCTGATTAAACGTTTTTTTTTTTTTTTTTAATAAGGTTATTGAAAAATGTATAAAGAAAATAAAAATTATTTGTATTTATGAACTTACAGTATTTAAAAACTTGCTCACCTTTCTCTGACAAGTATTTATAACGAAGAGTTCTGATACATCGCTACGCTCCCTGTATGTTTTTTGTTTATGACGCAGACACCGTTTTGTATGCATTATGGGAGCTTTAACAGGAGGCGGTTCTTGAGGTTCCCTTGGACTACAGATCCCAGAGTGAGAGCAGCTTGGACTACAGATCCCAGAGTGAGAGCAGCTTGGACTACAGATCCCAGAGTGAGAGCATCTTGGACTACAGATCCCAGAGTGAGAGCATCTTGGACTACAGATCCCAGAGTGAGAGCAGCTTCAGTGGTTGCCTGATGCGAACTGCTGGAATCGAAAGTGTCTGGGAATGTGCAAGTAACATTTGTGATGAGTGACCATAAAGAAGACGTGAAGTTTTCTAGTATAATAATCGATCGAAATTGTGCAGTTTATAATCGTTCGAAGTCGGTTTCTGTGTTTAATTTAATAATTGGAACCATATTTCCGATTAATCGCTCATCACTAGTGTGTGGGAATGTAAGGTTGGCAGGGATGGGGTTAAATCTGTCCCTGCCAGCAACCAGAGGCGTCGCCATTCCCCAGTTAGGTAATTAATGTTAACTGGGGAGTGGCCACATATATAAAAGAAAGCAAAATCCTTTGTTTGTTGGAGGAGTGTGAGTGTGAGTGTGAGTGTGAGTGTGAGTGTGAGTGTGAGTGTGAGTGTGAGTGTGAGTGTGAGTGTTGTGATTTTTGTGTTGTTTTGTGCTGTTTTGTAACAGTGTAGTGAAGGCTAATGCCCAGCCTACAAGTGATTTGTTCTTTTGTTTGAACCTTTTATTTTGGCCCTTGTGCCGTGTTTATTTTTTTCCTGTTTTTGGGTTTGTTTAATACATGTGCCGGTAACCAGACTGGACAATGACGCTATCCTGTCAAAGTCCACTTGAGGAAGACTGCAATAATCATACATACATGCACAGATGGTGGTTCAAATTATGTCTGGATGACTAGAAGGTGTGTCCTTTTCCTGAATGCCTCAAAATCACACGTGCATTTGTGCCTTTTGTGGTGACTGTATGTTACGTACCTCATGTAAGTAGCAAGGGAAATCTGTAGGCAAATTATCACGACACTGATGATAAACCAAATGTAAACCCAAAGCAGCCAGGTATGCTGCAAGACATGACAAAAAGGGTGAAAAACGGACCTAACTTTGAGTCAATTAACTTTCAAAAAATTTATCATTTTGATACATTTTTGACTTGGTGGATTGTGTGTTTACTTAGTTTTAGCTCAGTGAATCTATATTGCAGAAGTTCAAAAAAATCTCACTCACCCCAGCAAATAAGTTATTTATTGAAGTGATAGAGCTCTTTTTCCATCTAAAATACCACTATATTCAATATTTTTGTTATATAACTGTTCTCTTTGGGATTGGAAAATTCAGCAGTGCAAAACTGGACACCCCCGTTGATTGCAGATTTTTAAGAACTCTCTCAGTCAAGAGACTTCTGTGACTTCATCACAAATGATTCACATATTTATTTTCTTTTACATCAAACTGGTTACAGCTAATTCAAGTGTTCCATTAAAGAGCCAGTGTCAAGTCCATAGAAGCTATAACAATACCTGTAAGATGAATTAGACCTTGCTGTCCTGTTTTTTATCTTCCCGGATAACTTGAAAAAACTTTTTCAGCATTATGAACTGCTTTGGGCAACTCTGATCTACCCCGAAGCTTGGTGGTATTGTTTTCATTTTTGTCTGCAGTCCCTGAATTAGCATCTTCATTATTTCTGGTCAGGTAGCAGAGGTGGCAACCCAATAAAAGTCAGTAGATGTGCCTATTATTCTCCTCAAGTGCTTCTCCGAGCTAACTGTTACAGCCAGTAGCCATTCAGGCTGCTAGGATACGGTCTGCTATGAGTCATGTGCAGCAGTGTCATCTGGGATAGATGAATTGAATGGCCTATTGGTTTTAGAGATGTTTAATTTTAGACACCATTAAAACCTAATTTTAAAATTATCATAAAATTCCTAAAGCAACAGAACAGCATTTTTCCTTTTTTATATATAAATATGTTGTTATTATTATTATTATTATTATTATTATTATTATTATTATTATTATTATTATTATTATTATTATTAGGGCTACATTATAATAACTATTGCTTTGACTAGTGTATGTCTAGACATAGTGTATGTGTTGTATTTTATTTTGCCTGTATTTATCCTTTTATTCTAAGCTGTAGTCAGGACCACAGGTCTTGTAAACGCATGTCTTAATAAATAATTTGCAAATATTTATAACAAACATGATTTTAAGAACTTATATCGTTACTAGTTATTTTAGAAAAAGTGAACCAGAGTGTTTAACTGTTCCACTTACAAGGTGGCAGTATTTTACAGCTTGCAATTCATTTCAATACTACCTGAAAGTGAGGTGTGAAAACACATCTTTCTTTAACCGAATATGGTACCAGATATAATTAAAAAAAAAAAAAACGAAATACAGTGCCTTGGACTTTTCCACATTTTGTAGTCTTACAAAAAAAAAAGACATTTGTTGGTTGCATAAGTATTCACCCCCCTGAGTCAATACTTGTCAATTCTTCTTGGCAAAATTGCTCAAGCTCTGTCAAGTTGGATGGGGACCTTTGGTGAACAGCAATTTTCAAGTCTTGCCACAGATTCTCAATCGGATTGAGGTCTGGGCTTTGACTGGGCCATTCTAAGACATTCAGGTTCTTGTTTTTAAATCACTCCAGTGCAGCTTTGGCTGTGTGCTTAGGGACATTGTCCTGCTGGAAGGTGAACCTCCGCCCCAGTCCCAGGTCTCTTGCAGACTGAAACAGGTTTTCCTCTAGAATCTCCCTGTATTTGGCTCCATCCATCTTGCACTCAATCCTGACCAGTTTCCCAGTCCCTGCCGATGAAAAGCATCCCCATAACATGATGCTGCCACCACCATGCTTCACCGTGGGGATGGTGTTCTCAGGGTGATGAGCAGAGTTGGCTTTGCCCCACACATAGTGTTTTGCGCTAAGGCCAAAAAGTTCAATTTTGGTCTCATCAGACCAGAGAACCTTTTTCCACATGTTTGCTGTGTCTCCCACATGCCTTTTGGCAAAATCCAAATGGGATTTGATATGGGGTTTTTTTCAGCAATGGCTTTCTTCTCACCACTCTTCCATAAAGCCTAGCTTTGTGGAGTGTCCGGGTTATAGTTGTCCCATGGACGGTTTCTCCCATCTCAGCTGTGGATCTCTCCAGCTCCTTCAGAGTTACCATTGGCCTCTTGGTTGCTTCTCTGACTAATGCCCTCCTTACCTGGTCACTGAGTTTTGGTGGACGGCCTTCTCTAGGCAGAGTCGCGGTTGTGCCATATTCTTTCCATTTTTTAATAATGGATTTAACGGTGCTCTGAGATCGTGTGACACTTTAATTCCACACAGGTTCCATTCAACTAATTATGTGACTTCTGAAGGCAATTGGTTGCACCAGAGCTTATTGAGGGGTGTCACAGCAAAGTGGGTGAATACTAATGCAATCAAGACTTTTCAGTTTTTTATTTGTAAATAATTTTGAAAAATATGTAGATTTTTTTCCCCACTTCGAAATTATGGACTATTTTGTGTAGATCAGTGACAACAAATCCTAATTAAATCCATTTTAATTCCAGGTTGTAACACTACAAAATGTGGAAAAGTCCCAGGGGGGTGAATACTTATGCAAGGCACTGTATGTTTGCCAAAACATATACTTTAAATCTTATATTTTTATGTAGATTCTTTAGATTTCTAGACTTTAGATTGGTGAAGCCCATTTTTCCTGGCAATTGTTTCACTGAATAGATATTTGCCATGTATCACACTGAAAGCTGTTCCTTTCTTTGGGTACCCTAAAGAATACATATCCTACCCAGTTATTCTGCATTTGTAGTAAAAAAAATAAGAATAACATTCAAGGTGCCACTGCAGTTATGGGACGTCTTGTTTATTAAAATCTTTTGCCTATTTTTAAAGAAGGGACTAGTGGGGTTAATGGGCAATAAATGCCCTAGCCCTAAAACTAGATAACATAACAACATAAATAGATCAAGTACCATATCTTGCTGAGTTTCTGTTTAGAATCCCATTTCTATCAGATGTTCCTTGAGATTCAAGGACAGTACACTGTTCAGGTTTTTTTTAACACCAATTCTGTCCAAATCCCCTTTCCTAAACCTTACATGAAAAGGCACTTATTTTATTGTCATTGTTTCCTTAGGGTATACTTAAAAACATGCTATCTTCCATTACAAAGCTCTTATTCTGTAGGGATTGTCTTCTAACGCAGATCCCATTCACGTGTCATTTTTTCAGATTTAAAAAAAAAAATATATTGTGTCCAAAGAATAATCCCACAAATTAATGTAGCTGGAGGACTAAAAGTTTTAAAAATCAAACAAAAAATGTCACCTAGCATAGAGGTCTGTTGCAAATTGAAATGTTTTTGTTCATATAATTATTTCTGTTCATTTTACATCTATACAAATTTATATAATGTTAATTGTCACAATGCTTATGATATTATTTTAAAACATATAATACATTAATACCTTTGAAGTGTTATACATACATGCATTTATTTTTTGAGTGCACAAATTACTATATTAAATCCCTCTCTTAAATGCGTTTATTTTGAGCCGACTAAGGTACTTAATTTAAACATCATGAAACCTGTTAATTGCACAGCGGTTTGCAGTGGGTTTGATATTTTCTGTGCTCATTTCTTTTTTTCAATGCATTGAACCCTGTGCGGAAGATGTGTTGCAGTCTTAATACATAGTAGTCATTCTGATTAGTCCTCAATTACTACTGTAACATGATACCTACACCTTTTTCTGATTTTCTGTAAGTAACTCAAGCAAGGCAGGTTTTGGATTTAATTGGTACCAACCTGATGGCTATCCTTGGATATCCCTCCATAGTTAATGTTTAACACAACTGGTCTAAAGTAAATTGGAAGTTATTGCATTGCAAGTACCCAAAGCACTTCAGCCTGTAATTCAATTAATAGATTTTATGATGTACAGTACCAGAAGTGTCTTAAAACTAATATTTTGGGCACTGCTGAAAAATAAATCCTGGAAATCAGAACCCTCAATGCATGGCTTTGACCTACTACAGTACTTTTAAATGGTGAGCTAGATAATATAATTCTTCTTTTATTTATTTATTTTTGTTAACAATTTTTACGGAATTCCTTGGAAGGAGTATCTGTGGTGTATCTTTGGTTAAACAGCGATGGGGCTGTTTTTGTTTAACTTTGACAACCATGAGATGGATTCTAAATTGAGCAGTCACGCGACGTTCTAAAAACCTTCACGTTTTGTGGTGTATAATGAAGTATATATCTAAAAACCTTCACGTTTTGTGGTGTATAATGAAGTATATATCTAAAAACCTTCACGTTTTGTGGTGTATAATGAAGTATATATCTAAAAACCTTCACGTTTTGTGGTGTATAATGAAGTATATATCTAAAAACCTTCACGTTTTGTGGTGTATAATGAAGTATATATCTAAAAACCTTCACGTTTTGTGGTGTATAATGAAGTATATATCTTCCATTCTTGTCTGGTAATAAAAATAGTGTTTTTTCAAGTGAAGAAATTCACTAAATTATATAAGACACTGCTGAAAAGAAACATCTCAAGCATCTAATACCGATGGTCAGGCCAGTTGTGTAAAAATATTTTCTGTATGAAAAAAGAGGCTGTCATTCTTGTTTATGTCAAATTTCTATTAGTGCCAAGAGTACATGTCAAGGAAGCATAAGAAAATGTAGGGTTTGTTTGTGAGCCTGGTAGCTTGTGCACAGTGCAAAACCATTGCCTTATGGAGACCAATAGCATATGTTTTCTTTTCTAAAACAAAAAACACCAGGATAAAATATTTCTTGAATGAGTTGGTTTTGTTCATAACTTTAACCTTTGTGTGGACAAGGTGAGTATGTGGGACTCACTAGTTTTAAAAGCTATCAGAATTAGTCCAAAGGACTTTGATTTGTGAATATTAAGGAAGTATAACCTTCAATATTCAAGGTTATTAAACACATTCTTTTTTGTGATCAAATGTTTATTGGGGGAGAATACAAAAACATATCATTTTAAATACAATACAATAATTCCCCAAGTTTACATTTTCAACCCCCCCCCCCCCCCCCCATTCAAACCACCCCACACAAAGGACCTCCCTAACTAATATCAATCAGATTAAACTGAAGAAGGATTAATCAAAGATCTAATGGGAGTCTGCAGACATGGACCCGAACAGTAGAAAGTTCCATATAAATTATATCATGAAAGGCAAGGGTCCGTTGACGATAGGGGAGGGAATGCGGAGGTTGCCAACAAAGAGCTATCATTTTTTTTAGCTGCTGTGAGACCAGCCAACCAGATCTGTTTCTGCTGCAATGATAGATCAAGGGATGAGTCATCATTCAGTAATAATATCTTAGCAGAGCAAGGGATATTCTTCTCAAGAACAGTGGACAAAGTTAAAGAGACCTGAACCCAAAACACAGCCACAACAGGACACTCCCAACCCATATGTAAAAAGGAACCAATGGTATCTAGGGGACAGTATGCACATGCAGGGGTAGGGATATGTTTCATTTGGTAGCATCTGCGAGGATTTAAATAAGTTCTATGAAGATAATTAAAATTAATCAGCTGATGGTTTGGATTTTGGAAGCAGAGCTTAGATTATCCCAAATAGTTTCCCAGCAGATTTCTTCATTTTCAATAGATAAATCCCTATTCCAGATAGTGTTAACCAACTAAAGGGCTGGTTTCCTCATTTGACTTAAGGAAATGAGGAAACCAGCCCTTTAGTTGTTCCCCCTGTGTCTAACATGTCATGTAGTACATGTGAAGGCAAATCTGTCCCCCAGGGAACCCCATAGGCGTGCATTGCAGAACAAAGTTATTAAACACATTCTAAAAGTATAGTACAGTAGATTTATGTTTTGACTAATGTTTTCTTTGAAGACTCAATCTTCAGAATTCATTCAATAATGTATAATGATATTGATTAAGCGCAATAGGAGTTCATTGTTGGCTTGGCTATATTCTTAATAAAACAGCTTATTTAGCAGTGTTTATTTCATGTGTCACATGATAAGCCATTGTGTTGCACACTTATAACATTCATTACCATACATATGTGTGATTGTTTGCCTTTATGCATGCATACCATATAGTAGATGTGCAATCTAAAATGATTCAATACAGAACTTTAAACAGCTGCCACTCAAACCTACTGTATAGCCACGGTGACTCCTTTTAAAAATGTACACATCCCTGCAGGCAAACATCTTCACAGGCAGCTCAACAAGCTATAAAAAGTCAAACATGTACCAATGACAATTTGTATAGAAGGATCAACAGTCTATGGAGACCACTCAGATGAATCCCTGTGTATACTGTATACGTTACCCCCTGAGCCAACAGTGATACTAAGGCTGACAGTTGATGACACTCTTTTGATGAAAGAAATCCGTACAGCAACAGACATTCTGTAATCCAATGCTGAAGCAGGCATTGGATACCATGGCATGCAAATCCATAAAGTGAAAATGATAGCTTTGGAAAAAGGCCATGACAGACAAAAAAGCTTATCCAGCAATCCAGTGCTGAAAGTGGTCGAAGTTTACTGTCTAGTGTCAGCACTGGACAGCTCCCTGTATGATTTGGCTTTGTTACCAACCACTGCTTTTCCTGTGTCTCACATGTTTTCAATAACATTGTGTTCACCAACATTCGTACTCGTTGCTGGTTTGAATCACTTGCTGTACAACTTGAAGATGATCCATTGTGCTAAATACACTTCTGAATCCTGCTTTCTCATTTGATTGTGCCAAGTCAAATTTATCTTGAAGTCTATTATATATATATATATATATATATATATATATATATATATATATATATATATATATATATATATATAATTAGGTCTGCTCCGATTAACAGATTAATCAGACTGATTAATCGACTAAAGAGTTGATCGCAGTTTTTTTTTTTTTAAATTGAATCGTGCAGAATTGTATTTTTTTATATAAAATAAAATCAACCAATAGAAGATCTGCATTTTCTCTGCGGCAGTCCAATCATAAGTGAGCGGAGGCAGGACATAAACAGTTGAAGGTTTTGAGTAGGTTTAACCAATGGGAGAGTCAAAGATCTGCCCCTTGTTATGTAGGTGTCCAATCATGAGTGAGCAGTGGCGGCACATATGCCGGTGAAGGTATTCTTACTGCAACGTATCCTTTAAGTCCTGAGTGAGCAGAGGCGGGACATAAATATGCTAGGGTAAGCGGTGTAAGAATAGCTGAATTTTCACGATATTGCTAATATTATAGAGACCGTTATTGAGAATTATATTGATAACTTCGTAGTAATATTTACAATTGCTTTTTACAAATTTTAAAAAAAATGTCATCAGACAATGGAGACATTGTAGTTGATTTTGTTAACAATCAGTTTTCAAGAAGAACTTTCTCATAAAAATTGGAGATTGTTAAAAAAATACCCAAACTGACATTCAAATTATGGAAGGTATCCGTGGCTTACTGGTAGCTGTCAATTAAAAAAAAGTATACTGTCTTTTGTTCAGTACAGAAAAGGTGATATCGATTGATGTTCAGCTGGATGAGCAGAAGAGTAGAGATACAATATATCACTATGAGCAATTAAGAAAAATTCGTGAGGTTCTTAAATGCTTGACTGATTCTGTTGTTTACCTTGGCAAGCAAGAACTGGCATTCAGAGGGCCTCAAATAGAGGTAATTATGTGGAATTACTTTCTCTGATTTCTAACTACGACAGCTTGTCAATAGTCAGGTACCTGTAACAAGATTCAGAATGAATAAAAGAAGTACAGGAAGCCGAGTACGGAGCTGTAATGGGAGATTAAACAAACGATGATGGAAACGCAGCTCAGCTGTCTTGTGTTTGCAGGTACGTTGACAGTGGCCCAAAAGAACGTTTTTTTTTTTTTTTTTTAAATGTGTTACATTTACTAAAATAAAAATAATAATAATAAAAATGCTTTTAAAAAGACCAAATTCCCATTGTGCTTATTTACTTATTTATTTTTTATTCTATTGATTTTTTAGTATTACTCTGCAGGACAGCCGCTATAAGATCGTGACCTTTATTAAAAATGTGCATGGATTAATCTACCGATTAATCAACTAATGCCCATAAATTAACCGGTCAATTTTTAATCGAGTGACATCCCTAATAGATACATATTATATATCTATCTATGTGAACAAGATGTTCAGTATTTGTATGTGGTAGCCAACTGGCTGTGTGAGAGAGACACGCAGAACAACAGAAGATGAAGTTGAAATCAGGCAGTTTTATTAAAGTATAATACTGTGGTGTGATGTAATCAAAAACAAAACCTGCCACTCTGGGCGCTAACTACAACATTCAGTTGCCCTGACTCAGCCTTACCCGAGTTAAACTCCAGGTATGTAAAACGAAACAGTTCGTACTGATGCTCATAGTAACCTGTGGTACTTTTACTGCACAGTCCCGTGCAGTCTTGGAAACTCTGTTCCAGGGTTTCCTGGTTGCCACCGGCTGACTCCCGATCCTGTTTGCACCTTTCTTTGGAAGATCTCCACCAGGTAATTTCTCCAGCTCGATTTATTTTTGTAATCCACAAGATTCAGTGTAACAACTGTACTTCCATTTCAGGTCGCCAGGGTAAGAGCTCTGCATGGGAATCCAGAGATAACAGGCAAGTATACCTTATCTCTTTTTAGGCTCAGCTGGTACCTCTGTTGGTGAACACTCCCAAAGTCAAGGAGCCTGTGCTGCTACTGCCAGGCGAACTAATCAATCCTCTCAGAAATAATTAATCTTCTTTCTGTGGTGATGACTCAGCCACAGGCTGTATAACTTCAGTTTGGTCTTGACTCTGTCAAAGTAAACCACTAGGGTTGCATATACAGTCCTTCAACCCAAGGCCTCTCTTTATTTTACACAGTTCGTTTTTAAACAGGCTCTGCAATTTTTAGACAGTCCCTTAAAGTGCAGCCTGTGGGCTTACTCAGTGCATTTCAGTACAGCCTTTTTTACATTTAAACAGTCCATTCAGACACAGCCATTTAGCATTTACAAAGTCCATACAAGTAAGGCTGTTTGTACAGCAACTATTTTTATGCACTGTATACAAAACAACGTTCGTATTGATGGTGCACTGGCACCGTTTACTTTGTTTACAAAAATACCACGCCGTCCTGGCTTGGCCTTTAACAACAGATATTTATTTTGTAAAAAATTTAAGTGCATGCCGTTCTCCAAATGGTATCCAAGCAGGTGAGTTAAAACAGTCCTTCTCATTCAGTGCTTTACTCTTCAACAGGTGACTACTGCACACAGTTAGAAAGTGAAACCAGAAGCTTCTGCTCAATAATATTTGAACAGGTTTTTATTACTCACAACAGTTCTGCTGCTTGAACTTGACTTCTTGTCCCACTGTAGACATGGTACAGTTTTCCCCCAGCACGACCATAATTGTAACACTTCTTACTTTAAAGTCAACCCAAACAGGGCAGCCTTGGAACTGGAAACTTTTTAAATCAATCCTTCAGCACTCATACACTCTGCTCTGCATTGCTCTGTCTTCTTACTGCTATTGGCACGTCGGCAAATCACCATGCGTTTTTACAACAGACTGCTTCCTCTCCAGTCTACCTCTCTCTAGCTACTGTTGCGCTGTCTTATATATCCCAGGATCCCTGTACCATTAATCGCCTGACTTTTACCCCAATGGATCATGGGAAATTGAGTTTCTTATAAACTGCAGCACGAACACTGACAATGGTCTCTGTTTTGTCTTGTGTTCAAGCGAAAGGTATCAGGTTCTGCACGTTTCTGATATCTTTTTCTTGTACCAAAACCTGACCATTCATCACAATATATACATATATATATATATAGACGTGCTCAAATTTGTTGGTACCCCTCCACAAAAAACGAAGAATGCACAATTTTCTCTGAAATAACTTGAAACTGACAAAAGTAATTGGCATCCACCATTGTTTATTCCATATTTAATAGAAATCAGACTTTGCTTTTGATTTTTTATTCAACATAATATTGTAAATAATAAAACAAATCAAAATGGCATGGACAAAAATGATGGGACCGCTAACCTAATATTTTGTTGCACAACCTTTAGAGGCAATCACTGCAATCAAACATTTTCTGTAGCTCTCAATGAGACTTCTGCACCTGTTAACAGGTAGTTTGACCCACTCTTCCTGAGCAAACTGCTCCAGCTGTCTCAGGTTTGATGGGTGCCTTCTCCAGACTGCAAGTTTCAGCTCTTTCCATAGATGTTCGATAGGATTCAGATCAGGACTCATAGAAGGCCACTTCAGAATAGTTCAATGTTTTGTTCTTATCCATTCTTGGGTGCTTTCAGCTGTGTGTTTTGGGTCATTATCCTGTTGGAGGACCCATGACCTGCGACTGAGACAGAGCTTTCTGACACTGGGCAGTACGTTTCGCTCCAGAATGCCTTAATAGTCTTGAGATTTCATTGTGCCCTGCACAATTTCAAGGCACCCTGTGCCAGGCGCAGCAAAGCAGCCCCAAAACATAACCAAGCCTCCTCCATGTTTCACTGTAGGTATGGTGTTCTTTTCTTTGAAAGCTTCATTTTTTCATCTGTGAACATAGAGCTGATGTGACTTGCCAAAAAGCTCCAGTTTTGACTCATCTGTCCAAAGGACATTCTCCCAGAAGGATTGTGGCTTGTCAATATGCATTTTAGCAAATTCCAGTCTGGCTTTTTATGTTTTTCTTTCAAAAGTGGAGTCCTCCTGGGTCTTCTTCCATGGACCCCACTTTCGCTCAAAAAGCGACGGATGGTATGATCAGAAACTGACGTACCTTCACCTTGGAGTTCAGCTTGTATCTCTTTGGCAGTTATCCTTGGTTCTTTTTCTACCATTCGCACTATCCTTCTGTTCAATCTGAGGTCGATTTTCCTCTTGTGGCCGCGCCCAGGGAGGTTGGCTACAGTTCCATGGACCTTAAACTTCTTAATAATATTTGCAACTGTTGTCACAGGAACATCAAGCTGCTTGGAGATGGTCTTGTAGCCTTTACCTTTACCATGCTTGTCTATTATTTTCTTTCTGATCTCCTCAGACAACTCTCTCCTTTGCTTTCTCTGGCCCATGTTCAGTGTGGTGCACACAATGATACCAAACAGCACAGTGACTACTTTTCTCCATTTAAATAGGCTGAATGACTGATTACAAGATTGGAGACATGTGTGATACTAATTAAAGAAACTAATTAGTTTGAAATATCACTATAATCCAATTATTTATGATCTTTTCTAAGGGGTACCAACAAATGTGTCCAGGCCATTTTAGAATATCTTTGTAGAATAAGCAATAATTAATCTCTTTTCACAGCTTCTTTGCTTTATTCTATGACATACCAAAGGCATGCAAGTATACATGATAAAATAGCTTTTAATTTCATCACTTTTCAGGAGGAATGAAACATTATTTCAATGAGCTGTAAGGGTACCAACAAATTTGAGCATGTCTGTACATACACACACAATAAGGCCCGACAGGCCGCCCATATATGTCGACTATACGGACGCCTCGCCCCAAACCCAGAGAAGTCTGTATATTCAACGTATATGGATGCCCTGAAGGGCCTTATTGCATTTATAATCCAGGTCAAACACTGAATTTGAAGAAAAAATAGTACAATATATATATATATATATATATATATATATATATATATATATATATATATATATATATATATATATATATATATATTAAATATCCTTACACTAATAAAGTAGTCCCATTTATAACTTTGAACTGCACACTAAGTTAAGTTGAGTAAATTAATTTTATTGGAACATGCAAAAAAAAGTACATCTGTATTTTTGATATTGTGGATTTTGCCATTGAAAGATACACCAGGGGGCAGAGTTGAGCCGGCACAGAATTATTTTTTTTCCCGTCACTGACAGTGCAGAACAGACGGGAGGAATAAAAATAAATTCAACAACATCTCAGATTTCAGTCATTTTTCAAGGTATGTGTCTGAGAGGGGTGGATAATGTGCCGAAGGGTCTTTTTGTGTTTTTCTGTAGCGTTTACAAACTGCTAAAAATACATTATTTTAAGTGACAAAGTCGGGGTGACTGAGTATAAAGACAGCAATTTTTTTCTGTTTTGCCATCTTCCAGTTCATTTAATTGTTCTTCATCCAAATCAACATGTCTACTTACTACTTTGGGATTTTCTGCAGGTAATTGGTCACTCAGTTTCATAGTTACAGCTGTACATCTGTAACTGTAAAAGCAAGATGGCTACCATCCAATACTTTTAAATTCTGTGAGGCAGCGCAGTGATTTAGAATATGTGACAAGGCTCCAACTGTCTGTATCCATCCAATGTACGGACAGCTGGAACCTCGCTCGACAAATCACATTGCTTGTGTGTTTAGAAAGTAAGGGCTGTCATTCGATTACAACTTTTGATTGTTTTTTTTTATGGGCATTAGTTGATTAATGGGTTAATTTGTGCACATTTTGAATAAAGGAAATGATCTTATAGCGACTGTCCTGCACAGTAATACTCAGTAATAGAATCTATTTATATTATTATTTTTATTTTAGTAAATGAAACAAATGTTACCTTTCTGTCCTATTACCCTAATAAAACAGATTTAGGGACCCAATAACTCAGTCAGACAAGCCCCAAGGGCCATAGCAGACAGTTATACATGTACTGTTAAACCACTCTGGGGTAACCCCTAAACAGCAAAATTATTAGCAATGCACAAACACAGAAACAAAAAAAAATCACTCCGAGGTTTGTAACTAAATCAACAGTTTTTTATGTTGGTCAGGATAAATGAGCCATGCTGGATTTTACCACAATTCTGGTTACAATGCACACAAGTAACTTTGCAGACACATGTTTGGCAATCATTTAAATCAATGTAGATAAACATTCCAGTTCTAAATACCTATGTACATCTGTAGCACACTATCAACAATCCTGTACAAAACAACACAACAATTATGATTTTTACACAACTTTAACCCCTTTTTTACAAGCTTAAAACCACAATGTCCTACCACTTCCGAAGAGAGAGAGCGCGCTTCAAATCAGCACGTCCCTAAATAGCAGCACGCACTTCTCTCTCTACCCAGAATGCACTTTTAATGTACGGTTAAATTGTAATATATATATACCAGTAGCTTTTTTAGCTTTTGTCCTTTTTAACTTTATCAAGGTGACCGGATGTTTGCTATCAGAGAGTGATACCTACGATAAATGTTTTCTCTAATATTTATTCAAAAGAGACATTGATGGTATGGAGAAAATGCACACTGTTTTTTCAAGGGTATGTGTTGGACATTAATCTGTTATCACACCTTTGCATGTGCACAGTCCTTGTAGTGTCTATCCCTTACTTGACAGCATCATCCCTTTAAGGGCATCAGGGAACATTTATCAGCCTTTTAGAACTCAACAGCAATAAATGTGAAGGCAGAAGCAGTGACCAATGTGAATGGTACAGTGAAAGGGTTACCTGTGGGTTTTGAATTAGAGTAATGTGGTTAATATTTTCTTCTTTTAGGCAATATATACTGATAACCAACTATAGCACCCAATCACCCTGTATAGTGTCTGCTAGGTGCCCTGCAAATGATTATTTTTTGTTTTTAAAGTACACCTGCTTTTCCAGTTTGGCCACCAGTCAATGTATTTTATTGCTGCCAGACACTCACTAAGCAATTTGGTTACTGTCCAGTTTTTCACTGCCAGCTGAGCTATCAGGGCAGCTTGCTACCTGAAATCAACAGAACATGTTGTGCAAATTGAGCTTGTCAAGCTAAAATAGCCTCATTTCTTTTTAACCATCAACATTGTTTATACCTGTGACAGGCTGACCAAGGTAAGGAGACTCAGAGTCAGGATATGCAGGGAAAATAAAAGATTTTTAATTAAACAAAATACACAAAACAAAAGGCACGATGGCCAACCAAAAAGACGAACACAAAAACAGGCTTTAAACAAACTATACCAAAAAGAACCACTCACTTTCTCACACAGGTCTTCTCAATCTCACAAACACTCACCCACTAACATACCCAACCACTCCCTTTTATACAGGTGCCTGGGCTAATTGGGCAATTCGCACCTCATTAGCCCAGGCACATTCCACACATTCCTCACACAAACTCACTGAACCACACCCCAAACTCACGCTAAACAATACAAAAAACACAAAACCACCACAAAATAGGCTGCACCCCATCACAATACCTTATTTGGATTTTTTTTGGTCAGGAATGCTGAAGAAAATCCAACAGCTACTATACAATGGCAAACAATCTAACTCTTCAGTTTTACTGTTTATACATAGTAATTTGAAGAATATACATCATCTGAAACATTACTGGTTGACAGAACCAGGTGCATAGGCTGCCCCAGAGGGGGAAAAGTGCAATGTCTTTGCTATTGCGTGCAGTGTTCTGCAACTGTTTCCTAAGTTGTATTGAATGATGAGTTGGCAGTTTATTGTTATCAAGTACGTTTGTCACTTTGTATGCTACTGTACATGAACTGCTTTGCTTAGATTTTTATTTTCATGTTCCTGTTTTTCTGCTAAACTAGCTAAATGCCTTCAAGCAAATATACAATTGCTCCCTATATATCACAAAATAAGTGCCTATTAACACAAGGACATCTCTGGCTGCCCACCCCTGCTCCACACCGCCCAATGTAGCTTCCTGTAGGTGAGTCAATGTTATCTGTGAAGACAATAAAAGATGACCCTGTGAAACATTCATAGAACTTTTTGTTCATGGGCTACTCAAGAGCACACCGTTCCATTTTCAATGAACTATAATTTGCATTATTCTTCTCTAATGGATGGAGACTGACTGGCACAGACAATCACTCTTTCTCATCCACCTAACAATGAAACAATAAAGCATCATTAACCCCTTTCTCTGACAAGCACTGCACTGTTAGTTTATCTTTTCTCCCTTCCATTTTATTCACATCCCTAAAAACATTGAACTAACTGTTTCCTGTGACCTTCCCGGTGAACCACAGCTCCTCTCTGTATAAATAGCTCCTGTCTGTGCATTAATTTGATACGTTTTTTCAGAAATAGGATTTAAATTCCATTCCTGTTTCTGACAGCCTTTTTTTGGTTTAATGTGATTATTAAGCTCAGCTACATAAGTTAACTGAGATTCATCATTCTCCTTTGCTCGAAAGGTTGACTATTGACAATGGAAAGGCTTTAAAAAACGTTCCTTAAAATGTTTAGTATTTACCTTAATATTGTAAAAAAATATATATCAGTTTAAAGTTTTATTTGTGTAAAACCCCACAAGGATAAGCCACAGCTGGATTTTATTAGAACATTTTGTATACTTTTAGTGATAATGCCAGGATAACTAAGGATAGGTGGTGCAATCCAGGGTGATAAGGGTGACTTATTTTACAGGTTGATCAAATCAGTATCTTAGAAAGTGAAAATGTGTTTATTGCAGTTTCTTTTGAAAAAACCTTATTAATTTCTCAATAAATGTTAGAAAAAAAGTAACCAGAAAAATACCCCACTCCATATTTAGGTCTGATGGTTTTAACACAAAACTCATAACCAGAGAAATATAAAACACGTTGTGAAAAAACTATTGAAATTCCATATAGAAGTTGGCCAGAAGACTTGCTTAACTATGCACTGCATAAAACATGAAAAAACACCAGGAAGCTGAATACTTATTTTATTTATACAGCAGGTGATGAAAAAAATACAATCTGGAAAATTTGACCTTGGGAATAAACTACGGGTATTGGTGATGGGTTGTTTATTTATTAGCTTACATTTTAAAAAGGACAAGCACTGTACGATGCATCGTTATAAAAGTGCCCTGGCAGTAACATCGATAGTGCAACATTAAAGATTAAATATACATTCCAACAAGCGATTTGAAAACAATCTGATATTTATATAGGTAACAAAATTAAAAGGCTGCAAACATGCTGTCTCTCCTACCATGAGGTCCTTAAAAACAGCATCCCAGACACAATTAAGGGGATATCAATAGTAAAATAAATTTCTACTGTGAAAATAAACATGTTTAAATTCTAAAATGTGTCAGTGGCGGGAAAAAATAGTCTAAGTATTCAATTGAATTCTTTGATGGTTTCATTTTGCTTATGTGTCACGGGTGTCAGGCAGGTTGGGGTTATAATTAAATAAAAGTAAGTAAATAACTGCCAGACTACGCCACTTGAGAACTTAAGGAGTCACAAGAACCCTTTAGTTCTTTTTTTTTCTCCTGCGGTCCCAATAATACACACAGGTTCTTTAAATTCAGGGGGAGATGATGTACATAAGTCAGATCATGCCCACATGAGCCCAGAGACAGTGAACTACTATTCAGTAGTATTTTATTATTTTACCCAATAGGCATCCTGAAATACTTAAAAGCAAAGCACAATAAACACACAATAAACACAGGCAGTTAAAAGTCCAGGATATAACACAGCTAAAAAGTGGAAGGGTCCTGCACCACTGTGCAGGTTGATTCCTTACACAAAGTAACAAATAAAATAGAGAATCCTGTTCAATTGTGTCTTCAAACAAACAAACAAGCAAAACAATTTATGGTTCTAAAATCCAAATGCAGGAATTGGTTACTGGTAGCTGGGGCCCTGTGGTGTTACAGTCAATACAGTGGACCAGAAGGATTCCTGCAATATAAAACAAACTTGTGTCAGTATATTGTTCTTTAAAATAAGCAGGTCCCAATCCTTCATAAATTCAAGCGTATAATTTACACTGAAACACAGACTTTTATATTTTAAAAGGATCTAACATGGTCAACCAGTATTGGACAAGCACGGTGGTTCTTTTCTCTTTTAGAACCTTTACAACTCTTTAGTGTTGCTATCAAATGCAATCCCTAAGGGTATAATGTGTTGGCTTTCATTCTTAATAGCGAGAATGTAGTGAATAGAGTGGAGTTATCGATCTCATCACAATCTCATCCGCCAATTTATGTTGGTATTATAAAAACACGGCTGAGCATATACCCATCAGAGCCAGCAGGGACAGACTTCAGATTGTATTTTTTTATCTTCCTATCTCATCAAAATTAAAGTCTTTTCTTGTGACAATGGCCATTACTCCTTGGGGTCCACGGTTTAGTACGAACAATTGAGCACTTATGTTGTAATCAGACAAGAAAGATAAAATCAAATATATTTATTTAGATAGAGCTAAAGTTGTATTTTTGTTTATGTAAAAATCTATCTATCTATCTATCTATCTATCTATCTATCTATCTATCTATCTATCTATCTATCTATATATATGTGTGTGTGTGTGTCAATAACTAAAAATCTCAAGTAACAAACTAAACAACTCCCAATTCACTCCCAATCTTTATTAGAAGATTTTGTTCAGAAAGCAAAGACAGCCAATAAACCTATCAAACCAGAAAAAAAACAAAAACCAAACTGTTTAATTTAGGGGCTTGTACACAGTTTTTCTTCTAATTATTTGTTATTTGATCTGCAATTGTTTTGCTCTTTTCCTTTTTCGAAAAACAAGAACAATTTTGGATGTAACCCATAACAAATTATTTTTTTTTTAAATCAAAGTAA
This sequence comes from Acipenser ruthenus, assembly GCF_902713425.1. NCBI lineage: Eukaryota > Metazoa > Chordata > Actinopteri > Acipenseriformes > Acipenseridae > Acipenser > Acipenser ruthenus. The sequence continues at coordinate 13,502,829 of NC_081194.1, forward strand.
TTTAAAATCTTCAGCAGTTGCTCATGTTTCCTTCATAAATTATAGATTTTAAATATCAGAACAGATTTTTTTTGTTTTTGGATAATGCTTCATATCTTAGCAAAACACATATCTTGCTAACCCATTGTATGTATATTTTAATTTGTAACTGCCCCTAAAAGGTCAGATCCCTCTGATACCTGTTAACAAAACTGCCTGATCTTTATTCCTAAAATAATAATTGGAGAGTACATTGCACATTTATACTGCATTTAAACTGCACTGCATTTCCCCAAGAGCTTGGCCTATAGCACTCCAATCCATTCTCACTACCTGTTCTCTCAGATAAATACCTTTTTTAAAAGGAGCTTTTTCATTGTCATTTTTCATTGTTGTTACATTTACATTTTCTTTTTATGGAAAGATTTAGCCCCTTTATGTGTAATGTGACAAACAACATTGGGCACAAGACAAATAGACAGGAAGATCATAGCGTAAATAAACCTCACATGAAATAAAACATGTAGTTTTGCAACCACCTTCAAATCAGAGAAGTAGGCATACTTGTACTAGATGTCAATATGAATTAGCTTGATGAGCTTTCAGATACTGTTCATTTGCTAAAATATTGAAATAGTTATTTCTTGATAGTGTGCCAAACCAGCCATTATTTATATTGAGGCATTGATTTATAATGCTTTGATTTAAATTTTAAACTATAGTTTAAGAGCTAATAATTAGGAGCCTGACCGTTACAGTGGAGTAAAAGACTGACCCACCCTGAACAAAGTCAGAGGTGCCAAGCTGTGGTATTTGATTATGACAGGACAGCCTTTCATTCCACAGTAATGGAACAGATGTAATTTATTTGGTTTGCCCTGCTTGTTTGTCATAAATGTTTCCTCTATGAGGCTGCTGATTGGCTGACAGCCTTTTCAGTCTTTATATCATGATAAATGCTAACAATTTTAAGTTGAATTTTACTAACTGAAGCACTATGCATTTTTTAAAATTTTTTTTTACATTTAACAGCTTTACATTAAATAACCTGAATTTTCATGACAGAAGCCCCACATTATTCTTATGATGTCTAAGGTTGTTTCATTGGATGGTGGAAAAGTTTAGCTGTTGCTGCCAATGACCATGGCCTTTGAACCGCATGAATCCTTTTTTTAAGACAAATACAGTCCTTGAATAATAGTGATACCCCTTTCACATGTTTTATACAAAATTAGTGCACTAAAAGGCTAGTCTTTTGAACTATATACTTTAATTAATTTTCTCTGTTATATGCCAGTGATTCTTCGAAGATTTCACATTGCTCTTTAAGCAAACATACTTTATTGCTTTGCCTTCTTTTTTACAGTCCTTGATCCCACTGTGTCCCTCTTAATACCCTGGAAGTTAGCATCAATTGGTGATTGATTGTATATCATTCAAAAAATTGCAATTAAACTTCGGTAAGACTGAGGTCTTGGTTCTTAGTTTTAACAAATCTAATTTTTCTTTGTCCTGAGAAGTTTTTGAACAGTTATCTTGTGATGCTTACATTAATTGTACCATCACATCTTCATTCATTTACCTCAGGGCTTATCGTTATGCTGCAGTCTTTCTCAAGGCACAGGCTCTCCTTCCAATTCACGAAACAGGAGCAAGGGCTGCAAGGAATAAGCCCTGAGACTTAGAAATAGGAACTATGTGCTTGAGACTTTAGGGAGATATGTGCTTTCCCCTTGGCTCACGGAGAGCCGCCCTAGCTGAGGTGAAACCGAAATCGATCGGCTTCCAAGGCTGGGAAGCAAGCTTTGCTTTCCTCCAAGGGGAAAAATGAAGAGAAGGATAGAGGATACATTTAAGAAGACTAGAAGTCACTTCATAAAGAAAGCCGCGGAGAACAGAAAATGCAAGAACAAATTCAGCCAGTGTAAGATTTTTAAGCAGTCTGGGATCCCGAGATTTAAGGGTAACAGATACATCTCTGCATTCAACTATCCTATGATCCAAAAATTCTGAGGTAGAAATGAGAATATTTCATCTGATTTGAGGAGAAAGGATGTAGAGGCAGACACAAGAGTGAAGACTGGCAGCTGAACAATGGGGTCGGGCACTGCTGATGTGGCAGACATTGCAGTGGCTGATGGAAGGGAGGGGCGGGCTGCAGGCTCCAGACTCGTAATCCTGTTCTTGAGCACTTCCAGGCAGTCAGAGACTGAGGAAACACAAGCATTGAGAGGTTGAATTTACTGTTTAATGCCATAAAATATTTGTAGATGCAAGTGGGAATCTGATGTGGCAGGGTCAGAAAGTACAGCTGGCTAAATGAATAAATGTGAGGCAGCAGAATCGAAAGCTGGCCCTGAGGGGGAGGGGCATTCACTGATAAGCCTGGATCGCCTGTGGTAGAAAGACAGCCTTGGCTGAGATGGATTTGCAAAAAAAAAAATTAAAAACTTCAGTCGCTCCGTGTTGGAATTGGGATTCCATTTTTTAAAATAACTTTCAAAAGCTTTATAGTCTTTATAGAAAAGCCGAGATGGTGGATCTTCCCAGGGAATATTGTCACAGACGGTTCTGACATGTCCCTTTTGTGCTAGAAGTCATTAGATCCTTTTGCATGGAAGGCCTTGGTTGCAAGGGTGTGCGGTTCTTTGATGGACCCAGATTCAGTTAAAATGTGTTTGCCCACTGAAGATGGGAATGGGAATGTAGAGATGTGAGCCCAGCTAACAAGATTTAAGTTTTTGCAGGTATTATTCTTTTAAAGACGGTCACCGCTACTGGAAGCAGGATGATCTTTGGGATACAAATTGAACATTTGTGAAACTGCAACAAATATTGTAATGACTATAATGCGTTTTAAAGAATATAAAACCAGTAGAAAATATTATTAGCAGATCTGTGTAAGATCTGTTGTGATGTTCGCAGACCCACTTTGAGCTGAGCCAGGAGGAGAATTCGAATCTTGCTGTTAACAAGCTGACTTATTAGATATGGATTGGATGCTATAGAATGAAATACATTGCAAATAGTAATGTTGTAGGATCCTGTATTTTGTATCCTTTTGAATAAGTCTGTGTAAGGTTTGAAAAAGAGAGCTCCTGGTATCAAAAGGTCAGGCCGACCTGCTGAAAGTTCCAAGCCTCCCTTATCAGGCAAAGGCATCTTTTTTAATTAGACTCAGAATTTTTAGGAACAGAAACGTCAGGTTTAGTCCAAGCATGGTACAGTTAATATGAGACTATTATATTTAACATGTCCATTATAGCTTAAATTTAAACGAAAATAACGTAACTAACCACTGTATGCTTAGTGATTTCATACAAGGGCTTATGATTAACCCCTACAGTATTTGTTCAATATTTTATTAACACACCTGTATATGAAAGTAAACTAATTTGAAAAGCTGACAAGATATGCTGCTCAGAGGGAATATATTGTAGACCCAGGTTAATATAATCACATGACAAAGTTGATGTTATATATAAAACAGCGTCTCTTTTAATACACATATAAACATGTATCATATTGTATTGTATTATAGCAAGGATCCTTTGAACTTTGGTTCACCTGACTTTTTAGAGAAAGGAGGGGTTGGAAATGAGAAATATGAGATCATCTTCCAATATTTTTGGAAAGGAGTTATATCCAATTAATTTTGAAGGTTGTTATGTAACTCCAATTAGTTTTAAAAAAAGAGTTGATCAGATCCTTCTAGAATATATCAACTCAAAGATAAGAACTGTTGAGGCAGATTGATGATCAGATTTAATTGGGACTCCTGATGTATTCAATGGAGGGAAAACCCTATAAAAGCCCAGAGCAAGACCCCATTCGATAACATTAAACTTGATCTTGCAAGCTGACGTGGTCCATGCTCTGAGGGTCTCTGAAAAACTGATTGCTGTTTGATGGAATTCAAAAGTCTCTGCCTTTTGAAGACAGTTCTTATTTTTCACATATCCTATACTACACTTCCATATAATGGAAGGTAAGCATATATTTGAATTAATATCTCTTTTATATTGGATGCTTTGCTATAAGATATAGAAATTATGTATTAGTTTTAAAAGAGTGATATATTGATCGCTTTAGCCCAAATGGCTGAGGCGGCATGGATAAGCATGGTGGGATCAGCAAAAGTTGAGGCAGAGGGTTTGTCTGAGGCAAATCAGTTGGGGTAGAAACAAAAGGAGGGATGGATTTCTTTACCCACCCAGCTGCTTATCCCGTGATTTCCACGTGAAGCGCAAACTAGTTCAAATTTGTCACTCCTGTGAGAATAGCATGCAGGGTGTTATATGTGCATCTGCAAAGTTTAACATGTATTTTCAATGTGGTACACTAAATAAATAAGCAGACTATATGGTACCATAGTCTGCAGTTTTGTTTTTCGCTGGCAGATGGCAGCAGTCCCTAAGAAATGTGCTTGACAGACTGGCCCACCCATAGATGAGCAGTAAAAAATGGACAGCCGCATTCGTCGAGTAAAAAATTGATGCTTACTACAGCGAATGAGATGAGGGTATTTATGTCTTTGTTGATGTTACAAAGGGCCTAAGGAACCGATTTATTCTGATGATGAAGATCAGTTCACAGATAATAATGCATATAACAATGATACACACTCGTACCCGAAACACTGGAAGATAGAAAGTAAGTTTACCAATGCTGCCATTAAAAAAAGTTATTTTGTGATTTATATTGTTATAATGCTACAATTGTAAACACACTGTTATTTTGTTATTTAAGTTCTCCTGAAATAATATATTTCCGCTTTTCATAATAACAATACAAAAGAGTGTATTTTTTAAAATAAGGCAAAAATGGTTTTGAAAACTGTCCAAATTGCTTATTTGAGGGCTAAGAATGAAAAATCTGCAAAAAAAAAAAAAAAAAAAAAAGAAAGCCAATTTTTGACATGGAAATTGACAGAATAAATGGGCAGCTGGGTGGTTAAAGTTTTCTTTCCTGGATTTTTGTGTGACATTTCGAAATCCAACATCAAATTCTGTACTACTATTATTATGGCTTCCGGTAGACATTTGCGATATCATTTAGTAGTTTCTTATGATTATATGATGTTAAAAAAATATCTAAATTATGTTGATATAGTTTTTAAAAAACTAATTATGTTTCAATCCTAAAATTCTAGGTGATGCAAAATTTGTGGCCATAGCTATACAGTCCTTATTATGTGGCTGTTTTTCTTGTTGTCCCTCAAACTCTATTTATCCTAGAGTTGCGCTGAACCAAGATGATGGAACTAATTTCCCAGAGATGCAGGATGCTGAATCAGTTCAAGTTCACTTCACTTCTCAAAACGTATTAGTCTGACTTGTAGATGCAAGATTGACGTCAAAAACGCACACCACTTTTAAAGATCACAGGAATCTGTTATAAATGTTGTTCATTTGTGAGTTTTCCATTTGAAAAATATAATCTCTGTGATTAAAAGTGAATGTATCTTTTTTGCTGTCCACAAAACAGAAGTTGACTATCCACAGTACACTGTTGTTTCACCTTTTATTTGCGGCAATATTATGGAAAACGGCAGAAGCTAAACAGGATTCTGAAAAACAAACAAACAAAAATAATAGTTTACAGAGAACAAAGGCTAAAAGAATCATGAAATATGCATTTAACCTGTCAAAACCCCAACCCCTCACAGACAATTTCCGCCTGGGGGGTTGTGCCCTTAAATAAATCACAATATCTTCCAAAGTATAGACAGCACAGGCATGGTTCAGGGCTTGAATTCAAGGTAACCCCTTGGGCATCAAGACTAAAACCTCAGGTGTGATAAAATTCTTACTCAGTACCACACTGGAATGAGATATCCAGAAAAAATACATAAAAAAACAACAAACGCTTTTCATTTTTTTATGTTCTATAGTCATTTTTTCAACTTGTAGCATATGAAAAGAGCCAGATTTTTTTCCAGTGCTTCACCAACATGTCTACTATTTGTTTGAACAAAGGGATCAAATTCTACAGGAGTTTTTACAAAGCTAAGCCCAAGGGTCCCCAAACCTCTCCAAAAATAAACATTGTGTAAATCTTTATGTCAATTGATACACTAAGTTCTAAAAGGGATGTTATCTTCTGGCACCTCACATGCTATCCATTGCCACATGCATTTGCCTTTGAAAGGCTTTTTTTTCCCCCTTATCTCATTCAAGAGGTGGGCGTGTTTGTTTGCACATCGATTACTCTGTGATGGATTGGGCTACAAACAAAGTAAAGGTATGAATGGAAAGCTTGTGACCTCCCCTACAACGTGATCAGGGAGACTTTACCGTCATCAAGGTTGTAAGACCAGAGCAGCAAAACGCAAGCTAGTCGATTGCTTTTGTTTTGAATGCATGGGGGTACTAGACACATTGCGAATGGGATATCTCAGCGGTGAAATGACGGATTCGAAAAATTCCTTCGCTGTTTGACGGTAGGAAAACAACGATTTTGATATCAAGTCAGCTTTTTTCCTCTTTTGCTTTTGTAATAATATTAAAAATGAGTTATGAAATATAATATTTACGTGCAGTTCCATGTTCCGCCCGCGGGACAAGAGGGCATAAGAGGTCAATATGTATTTAAGAATGTCAGTTTTGGAAATACGAGACATTTAATGGCATATGAATATGGTGCTGTGTCGTAAGACATTTATCAAGCCAACAAACGAATATAAAGTAATTGCTTATGAAGTCTGCAATAGGGATACATTTTGTTAGTGTAGGGAATTTGTAGCTGTAGCTGTGTTTCCATTAAACTTTTTTTTATGCGCTAAAACTCATGTGTATAAAAATAAAGCTTGACAACTGCGATGGAAACAGGAGAAATTCAGTTAATTCATGCGAGCGAACAAAACATGAAAGTACGTGCGATAGGGCTGGATAAAAATGTGTCCTGTACGATAAATGATGTGCACAAATGCAATGGAAATACTTTCAGAGCAAATTTTATGAGATACTTTTTTCATGTTGGTATTTACATGGTCAATGCAGGACATCTCTACTGGGACTGGGCATGTAATTAAAACTTAATGACACATATCATCTGTCAATCAAATCAAATATGGTCAAAAGTTTTGCATATCATTTTAGGATTGAGACATAATTAAAAAAATAAAAAAAATAAAAAAAAAAACTCCATGAGCATAATTTAGATATTTTATTTAGCACCATTTAATCAAATAAACTACAACATTATATCACAAAAGCCATTATAGCAGTACAGTATTTCATGTTAGATTTCGAAATGTCACATTTGTCAGTTATGTGAAAAAACTACATAGCAGTATGTAATTCAATATGTTAATGTAACATTATATTCAACAGGTTATATTGGACTATGATGCAACATTGGTTAATTCTGTAGGTTGCTGGAAAACGTTTGGGCACAGATATAATTGCGGTAATTCATCTTAAATAACACATATCATATGCAGGGGACAGCACAGTCATGTTAAACGACAGACACCTTACAAAATACTTGACCTCACTAGGACACGATCAGATATTTTGTCCATTAGTATAAAGCCCGCCGCACACAGACCAACTCAAGCTGTCCCGACTCGTCTCATCTGAGTTTGCACAGATTCTTCAGTTTTGGTTTGATGTCACAATTGAGTGTTTCCCAACTGGGTGTCGCACACTGCTAAGACTGAATTACTGACCACAACTAGATACTGGTGATTACTATGTATGCAAATGTAACACATTAATTTGGAGTATGTATAAATATATATTCCTTCTTTTCATTCCATTTTCAGTCCAGCAACACGTTATATAACCAGAATGCTCAGTGAGGTTGGTTATTCACTAGAGTATACGCTAAAGTTTATACGCTAGTCTAGCGAGTGAATACAAAAAAATAGATGGAAGTGCATCATACTTTTTTTTTGTTTGGATCAAGAAAATGTGTGCGATACCATTTTTTTCAGCTTGTGACATCATTACGTAGAGCTGTTTGTTCACTAGAATCCAGTTTAATGGAAACCTGTTTTTGGACAGTAAGATTTGCATATATTTTTGTGCGAAATTTTGCAAGTTTGCTAGAAATGTGTTCTTCTTGTTAATGGAAACATAGCTAGTTTGAGGTAAAAATACCAGTTGGACAACTACCATTATTCAATTATTTTCAGAATGATTTATTTAAATGTATGTCTTTACTCCATATACCAGAGGCTTTTTTGTTTAGGGCATCCCTTTTAAAAAAAAGGCTAACAGCAAACAATAAAGAAAAAGTGTACTTCAGTGAAAGAAAATGTTTCATATATACATTGCCTGTATCTATCACATGTAGCATATCTTTCATCATTTCAAAGGAAACTGGGTTGAAAGGCAAACAGATAATGGAAAGAAAATATTCAAAAGAATGGAATAACTTGAATTCAGTCAATATCAGTGGTTTCAAAGTAGATCCATGTCTTGAAATGGTATTTTAATGAATGCAGTTTTATGGATGTTGTATTTTTTGAACCATCCTAAAAATGTATGAAAGACATCTGGTAGTTTTACAGGGATATAATTATTCCTATATATGCTTTTTGGTGGACTTGTATGTATCTCTAACAAAAGCCTAAAAAAAGAATGCTGCAATTTCGTCCAAGTAAAATTTTTGTTCCCATTATGAGGCTTCAGATAAAAGACACACAAGCATAAATGAAAACTTGGATCCCAAACAACCTTTAGGTCACCTCTGATGTCAACATAATTTTAGAGCTGTCAAGCAAGGCAAAGCATTTGTCAGAATTTAGAAGAAAATATATATATATAATAAGCACCTTCTTAGCTTTAAAACAGCAATATCAACACAGTCAACACACTCTAGGTCGTATTACTGAAGCCTTAGTGTGCCGATATTTACATGGCAATACTATGCATTCAATGGCATATGAATACGGTCCTGTGTTGTAAGACATTTATCAAGCCAACAAATATAAAAATATTGCTTATGCAGTCTGGGGTAGAGATATGTTTCGTTAGTTATAAGGTTATAGTTTTAAGGTGAGCAAGTACATAAAGAGGTTTGAGATGCAAATACCAGTTGGACAACTACCGGTTATTTAATTATTTTAATTATTATTAATATATATATATATATATATATATATATATATATATATATATATATATATATATATATATATATATAATTTATTCCATTTGCCAGCAAACAGAAAGAAAGACTACTCCAGTGAAAGAACATGTTTAATGTATACAATGCCTGTAAGTATCTCTCACTACAGCAGTGAAACAACATTTTATTTGAACTATAAGTTTATTCTCCTGAATGTGTTCACTGATTTACAGTAGTGGTTATGATTGTATTTTCATACTAGCACATGTTCATTCATTTTAGATGCTAGATACCCATATTGACTCTTGAGTTTAGAGGCAACCATGCTTGCATGTATTCTGGGAACATCCACCTTTTGAATGTTGGTCTCCTGCCGAGGTTATCTGAATTTCATGAAGGAAACTCAAACAGGCACTGATCTAGTTAAAATAAAAATAGTGAAAACGGGAATTAATTAATTCGTCCAGGTTTCTAGATCCGCCCTACGCATCTGAATCGCATTATGGATGGTATACTTGAAAGTGTAGATAACTTCCCATTAGTCTTTGTGGCACAGACAGCCCATAGATTGATACACACATATAGATAGATAGATAGATAGATAGATAGATAGATAGATAGATAGATAGATAGATAGCCCCTAAGCACAGTATGGTACTATTTCACAATCAATGCTAAAAATCAAAGCTCCTATTCATGCCTGAGGTTTTAAAACTTGGCCCATTTCTAAAAGGGATACAGAGAAATAGGTATTTACTGGGATTGCTCATAAAATGGAATAATGAGAAACTCAATCTCTTCTTAGTACTGGAATAAAGCTAACCAGACCCCCGCCCCCCGCACCCCACACCCAGAGGATGCTGGGGTTGCAGGCATAGATTAATGTCATAGTGACCCCTTAGGCAGCTTTAGCTCAGCAGGTCCCCTCAATCTGCAGCCAAACAAATCCAGTAAAAATGCAGCTGCTCTTATTGTTTTTTCAAGCTTCTGGAACTCGCAGAGTTATCAATGTCATCAGATATAGCTTTTGCAACATATCAATGTTGATCACTCAGAGGCATAAATCATTCAGGCAGGGTTAATTGCATCCAGTCTCCCAGCTCAAAAAGTCTAGAAAAGGATCTCTCTCCCTCACCTGTTTGTGATAGGTACACTACCGTTTATCACAATGCTATTTAGAAGTTTGGGAAGATTACATCCATTTATCTTTCAAAGGGTTGAACAACTCTGTGGCTGTCTTATACTATTTGTTTTTGTCCAAATATCTTCAGGAAAAAAAGCTTTGAAGTTCGGAACTTTGTCTTTCTGAGTATTACTACATTTCTCAATTCCTTCAAGTTATTTAATGTTATATTTGCTTGTTCTGCCAAAAAAAAAAAAAAAAAATGAATGCATGTACCAAGAAGAGCTAGCAAAGTTACAAAATCAAACTTGGTTATGACATCCACATCATTTAATCTTAAATTTCTTCATGTTTTTTCAGGCATTTGAAGTATTGATGTATTTATTTTGTGCATACCTTATCACATAACATAATCAATGACAATGCGGTAGCACTGCAAACATGTTAATAGTTTTATTGTTTTATTTCGGAACATTCCAGAATGATAATACATTAGAGATTTGCTGAATTCTTATGTAATGGACCATGTATTTTAATAATGTATATTGGAAGGGTAAAGAATGAAGTTGAAGGTATTGGCTAATTTGTGGATGTGAGTTTATCTATATATTTTTTGTGAAAGGAAAATCGACTGTTAGTTACAAAACTGATAACAATCACCTCAGTCTTATCTTTCACTCTTGGCCCTTCTGTGTTGCTTTTTACTAACATTAACACTATGGTTTCCTTTTACAAAAAAAAGACAAAAAACAAAATGTATTTTGGTGTAAAGGCATGGATAAATCATGCCCACTGTTATTTAATCTTGAGCACATGTCAGTACATTCCTCACATGCTTGACATTTAGACTTATTTTGTATTATACAAACAGGCCATTCAATGTAACATTTTAGACATGAATCATAAACAATAAAGAAACTTTACTTTAAAATGACCTGTTCTTAAAGCATCTAACATCTTACAAACTCCAAGCTTCAATAGACAGCTCCTGCCTACTTCAGTTTGTATTACAATGTGGCTGCAATTCTTCCAAGGAATATTGATTTGAGTGACACCATAGCATGCATCATTTAACTTATATAATACCAATCATTTTAAACAATTCTGGTGTCTTTCTTTATCCATATTGAATCTTTTGTCTTTCCAATCTTCAGCTGTCTGCTTGTTTTCCGTTTTTGTACGATATTTTTATTTCACTTCTTATTTGCAGAATCGACTGTTAACATAAATTGACTCACACATGAATATAGGCAGGAAGCCTGAGTTTGGGCCGGGAGGGGCTGGGTAGAACTTAATTTAAATGTGTTTAATGGATAAAAGCAAATTACATAATTGATATGGTGTTATCAAACGTTAGAAGAAAGACATTAGACAGTCAAGAGAAAGAGATGAGGGATTGTGCGCGTGTGTGTTTCTTTTTATTCTTACATGTGATTTGAGCCCAAACATATGTAAGTAAGTTTGAATGCAACCAATTTATGTGCATGGTTCAGTGTTTACAGAGTACAAAAATGAAGTTTTTATTAAATTTAACAGAAATGAAACACGAATGTGCACTGATGAAATATGTCAAAAGTAAGATTGGGACTGTACATAACAAAAATGAAATTGCCTTCAGAATTCACACAATAAGTTAAATGGAGTCCATCTGTGTGCAATAAAAGAGGTTCACATGATTTCAGATTAAATACACCTGTCTCTGTAAGGTCCCACAGTTGGGTAGTGCATTCAAAGCAAAGATACTACCTTGAAGACCAAGGAGCTTTCAAAACAACTCCGGGATAAATTTGTGGAAAGGCACAGATCAGGGGAGGGGTATAAAAAGATTTCAAAGGCATTGAATATCCCTTGAATATCCCCTGGAGCACAGTCAAGTTGGTCATTAAGAAGTGGAAGGTATATGGCACCACCCAGAATCTGCTTAGAGCAGGCCGTCCTCCCAAACTGAGCAGCCGGGTAAGAAGGGCATTGGTCAGAGAAGTCAGCAAGAGGCCAATGACAACTCTGAAAGACCTACAGCATTCCATGACTGAGATGGAAGAAACTGTCCATGTGTCAACAATAGCTCAGGTACTCCACAAATCTGGCTTGTATGGAAGAGTGGCAAGAAGGAAGCCTTTTCTGAAAAAAGCCCATGTAAAATCCTGCTTGGAATTTGCAAAAAGGCATGTGAGAGACTCTGAAAAGATGTGGCAAAAGATTCTGTGGTCCGATGAAACAAAAATGGAACTATTTGGCCTAAATGCAAAGCGTTATGTCTGGCGCAAACCCAACACAGCAAATCACCCAGGTAACACCATCCTTACTATGAAGCATGGTGGTGGCAGCATCATGCTATGGGGATGCTTTTCATAGGCAGGGACTGGGAAGCTCGTCAGGGTAGAGGGCAGAATGGATTGAGCTAAATACAGGCAAATCCTTGAGGAAAACCTGCTTCAGTCTGCAAAAGATCTAAGACTGGGATGGAGATTCACCTTTCAGCAGGACAATGACCCCAAGCACACAGCCAAAGCGACACTGGAGTAAAAACAAGAACGTGAATGTCCTAGAGTGGCCCAGTCAAAGCCCGGACTTGAATCCGATTGAAAAGCTGTGGCAAGACTTGAAGATTGCTGTCAGCCAACGATCCCTATCCAACTTGACAGAGCTTGAACAATGTTGCCAAGAAGAATGGGCAAATATTGCACGATCCAGATGTGCAAACCTGGTAGAGACTTACCCCAAAAGATCCACAGCTGTAATTGCTGCCAAAGGTGGTTCTACCAAGTATTGACTCAGGGGGGTGAATACTTATCTAACCAAGACATTTCAGTTTTTTTTTATTTTTCATTAACTGTTGTTTCACAATAAAAATTCTCTTGTCTCTTCAAAGTGTTGAGTAGGTTGTGTAAATCAAAGGAAAAAAAAATCCCATTTAAATGCATCAAGATTTCAGGTTGTAACACTACAAACTGTGAAAACGTCCAAGGGGGGTGAATACTTACTATAGGCACTGTATGCACCATTACTCTGTCATTGCTCATTTATATTCCCTATAGTATGTATGTTATGTTAATTGTCGCTATTTGCTCCAACAAATATCTAAGACATAAAAATATGTGTTTACATGTTTTATTATTTTTTACGAAGACTGATACATTCCTTTTCCTGTGGTTACCTTTCCCTATAGCATACATGTTTATTCACATGTAAGGGTACATCAATGAATGGTTCATTGCATATCAATAAGATAATTAATCAAATAATGTATTACTGTTTTGACTGTTTAGAAGTAATACTTTGTTTATCAGCCTTCTGGTGTTATGGATAACAACAGGTCAAATGGGTATGAGGAAGCAGTGGTGAAGCATCAATAGTGAACAGTAATGCATGTGCACCACCAACTTAAAAAAAATGTGTGCCGTGCGCTACCAACATTTCTGTGCCTGTTCCCAAAACTGTTCCTTTGTTTGGATGCTGCACTGCCTAAATGTTTGTAAAGCATTTGTAAGATATCTTCCTGTCGTTCCAGTGAGGATGACAGGTATTTGTCCTCTCCACCAGCCCGTAGTGCTCTTATGTTAGTCATGTGCTCTTATATTAGTCGTGTGTGCTGCTCGGAATCTGCATTGGCTATCGCTACAAATTCTTGTGTTTTTCTGAAGTGAGCAGCTGGTATGAGCCGCAAGGTAGAGGTGCCTTCAGCTTTTATCATTTTTAGTTTAATCTGTCGTCAAACAATTGTCAAGTAGCTAAGCTTTTTAAAAATGTATTCTGCATTAGCATTGTGTGACATTTGCATTATATTTATCAGTAGTTCATATTTGAGAACGGTAGCGGACTTCTGGGGTGAAAGAATTAGTAGGGAAATTAAATGGAAGTACCGGGCAAATAATAATGTGGGGATAGTTGTAGGTTTTTCGGAAAAAAACTAAAAAAAACTAAACGGTGTATTCCCCACTTTATTTGTTCTGTGTTTGTAAAGGTAGCCTAATGGAAATGTTGAAAATGTGTGTTTTTAAGTAAAATACAGTGAGATCCAGTGGCAGCTGGTGGCCCCAAAAAATGGTGAGGCAGAAAAAAGACAGGGTAACCAGGAGCACACCCTCCTATCCCAGTCTTCTATCTATGCACTGTTCAGGCTTGGCTATGCCTTCACTGACCTATTTCTCTCTTCTCTCTTCTCTGCTGCAAACAAACATTTATTTTGTTCTTTTTTATAGTGTGGCTCTCAGGTGGCCAATTGGCTGTGAAAAGGATGGCTGTTCCCCCACTCCTGAGTCAAGATGGCTGCCAGCCACAAAAACACATATTTTATTGTGCAGGGCCCCTGTCCTGTTATAAAACACAAAACTAACAAAATAATTCCAGTAAATCTTACCTCATATACCTGTGCTATGGATCCCCGAAAGGGATATTGAAAAGCCCATCGCTTAGTAATTCATGCACATCACTTAATGTCATGCTCACCACTTAATATCTTGTACTCACCATATAATACCTTGTGCGCACAAGGTAGCAAGTGGTGAACACCAGATAATAGGGGAAATAAGCAGCAATTACTGGTCAGCGAAGGGAGACTTTTATTATCTGTTTCAGTAGAGTCACTGACTTCATTCAGCTAGGCTCTATAAAATTCACAACAATGATTTTTTCTGATCTGAATTTTAGACTATTTATATTACCAAATGCCTTTGCTCTATTATTGTATGTTCATCTACAGTGCCTATAGAAAGTCTACACACCCCCTGAACTTTTTTCACATTTTGTTGTGTCAGTGCCTCAGAGTTTCATGCATTTAAATGAGGATTTTTTTCCACTTATCTACACAACATACTCCACACTGTTAAGGGGAAAAAGTTTTTATTGAGAAAAGGATTATATATTAAAAATACAAAACTGAAAGCTCATAATTGGATAAGTCTCCACCCCCCTGAGTTAATACTTGGTGGAAGCACCTTTGGCAGCAATTACAGCTGTGAGTCTGTTGGGATAGGTTTCTACCAACTTTGCACACCTAGATTTGGCAATATTTGACCACTCTTCTTTACAAAACTGTTAAAGCTCTGTCAAGTTCCTTGGGGAGAGCTGATGGACAGCAATCTTCAAGTAATGTCACAAATTTTTGATTGGATTTAGGTCGGGGCTCTGACTGGGCCACTGAAGGACATTTACCTTTTTGATCCTTAGCCACTACAGTGTAGATTTGGCTGTATGCTTTGGGTCGTTGTCATGCTGAAAGGTGAACTTCAGTCCCAGTTTCAGCTTTCTTGCAGAGGGCAGCAGGTTTTCCTCAAGGACTTCTCTGTACTTTGCTCCATTCATTTTCCCTTCTATCCTCCATTTTCCCCCCAGTCCCTGCCGATGAGAAACATCCCCATAACATGATGCTGCCACCACCATGCTTTACAGTAGGGATGGTGTTCTTTGGGTGATGCGCTTTGTTGGGTTTGTGCCAAATATAACGCTTTGCATTTAGGCCAAAAAGTTCCATTTTAGTTTTATCAGACCACAAAACTTTTTGCCACATGGCTACAGAATCTCCTGTTTTTTTGCATACTTCAAACAGGATTCAAGGTGGGCTTTCTTGAGTAATGGCTTCCTTCTTGTCACCCTACCATACAGGCCAGATTTGTTCAGTGCTTGGGATATTGTTGTCACATGCACACTTTGACCAGTCTTGGCCATAAAAGTCTGTAGCTCTTACAAACTTGCCATTGACCTCTTGGTAGCCTCTCTGATCAGTCTCCTTCTTGCTCGGTCATCCAGTTTGGAGGGATGGCCTGATCTAGGCAGGGTCTTGGTGGTGCCATACACCTTCCACTGCTTAATAATCGTCTTGACCGTGCTCCAAGGGATATACTAGGCCTTTGACATTTTTTTATACCCATCCCCTGATCTGTGCCTTTCAACAACTTTGTCCTGGAGTTCTTTTGAAAGCTCCTTGGTGCTCATTGTTGAATCTTTGCTTTGAAATGCACTACCCAATAGAGGAAACCTATAGGAACTGCTGAATTTATCCTGAAATCATGTGAATCACTACAATTTAACACCGGTGTAGGCCTCTTAACTTGGTGTGTGATTTTGAAGGCGATTGGTTACACCTGAGCTAATTTAGGATTGCTATTACAAGGGGGGTGGACACTTATCCAACCAAGCTATTTCAGTTTTTATTTTTAATTAATTTTCTACAAGTTTCTAGAATATTTTTTTCACTTGGAAGTTGTGGGGTAGGATGTGTAGATCAATGAAAAAAAAAAAACTATTTTAATGCATTTTAATTCCAGGCTATAAGGCAACAAAAGGTGAAAATTTTGAAAGAGGATGTAGACTTTCTATAGGCACTGTATTTAGGTGTGTCAATCTACTATATAGCTTTTTTTTCTATACATTTCTGAAATGAAAGTTTCTCCTTAATTTATGATTTGGTGTATGACGCTCTTGTGCTCTTATGCTAATTCATAAATACAGTCTGGATATGAAATCATTTAAAAGCCTGGTGTGCTCATAATTTAAGATTTGAAGCTCATCAAGATAATTCGTTTTCAAGGCCCAAATGGAAACTTGGAGAAAGCGCCCTGCAGGATAAAAACACCTAAAAAGCCAGACACATGTGTATGAATTCATACACTTTGGGTTTTATTCAAAAGGAACACAAAAAAATATCCATCATCCTTGCTCTTGGTATTTTTAATGACAGCACTCAGCATCTTTTGCACCACTAGAAAGCAGTTCCACCATTGTAGAGTGTTATAGCCTGTCTGTTAACATATACTAAGCAGGTTCCTTTAGGAATCATACTAAAGCAAGAATTTGTACCATCTCTAGATGTGAACTCAGTTCTCCTTTTGCTCCCAGTGTGTTTCTGCCTTAGTTGTTTGAAAGACATGCATACACTGACACATTTTTGTTGGACCAAGCCAAAGATTTTCTGGTTCACTGATCGGACCGCAACTCAGAAGAATTGGGCACTTTATAAACATTAAAAAAGAGCAGTAAAAAGGCTCCAACTCCTTATGGTTTTATCATAGAATGTGACATTTAAATAAATGAATAAACACGTGAAAATACAACTCTATTTAAAACTTGAAACTCAAGTGGAGAAAGGAAATTACACCAGAATATAAGACATTAATATGTTGTGCACTGACCCCCATTTAATTAATGTTCCACTTTCAGGCCTGCTTGACTTGAAAACCCTTCATTCGTAAATCTTGCTGAGACCTGAAGGAGCCTATTTCCAGAAGGATTTTTGTATTGAGAAGGATCTTTATATTGAGATGGATCTTTGTAAGCAGATCCAGATTAAAGCTGGTGTCCGTGGGCATATTTAAAATGTATTGACCTGTACAATGCAGTACCCTAACTGGTGTCATTTTTAGAGTTACAGTGTTTTTTTTTAAGGGACAGTTTTTTGTTTGTTAATTGTAAACAAAAATAAATAATTGTTAAATGGTGTATTTTTATTCATTTTTCAAATTACTAATATACAGTATTTTTAAAAAATACAATGTTTGTTAGTAAGTTAGTTTATTAACAGTTAATAATCAGAAAAAAAGCACAACAGCTTTCTGCATTGCAACATTTCAAGTTCAGTACTCATTAATTTTACTTTGTAAGACAGGCAACAGAGGGTTTATTTATGTTTGCTGCAGCACTCTAGAATAGTACATGTTTGGACTTAATTCTCTTAACAGATTAAAGTGTGATAATTATGTTTTCTTCCATGGAGGCATGAACTAAATAATTTCCTTATGTTTTCTATGCATTACTCAGTAAATGTTTTGCTTGATTATGAAACTAAAGTCTAAGCTGATTAAACACATCTCATGACCGTTATTTCTTAAAGCTGTGAGTTAAATTAAAATTGTATTTGCAGAGATTTTTGGTTTAATCCAGAGGAAAAATTAGGGATTTTGCTCCCTGAGTACAGTATATCTGGCAACCTGTACAATGGAAATTGGTCTGCTTGAAGAACTTTTCTTTTCTTTTAGTAGCTCAAAGAGGTGCAAACATGGATGTGTGATTTATACATTTATAAAAAGGAAGAATCCTTGTATATGGGCAATAAAGAAATGTCATTCTCATTGCTATATTGGGAATCCTCCTGTGAATATAATCTCTGTGCTGTTTGTTCTGCATGTCCCATTAAAATGAAAAGTCTGAAAACATTGCCCTTACAGTTAGAGATTTAATTCAGATGGAATTATGCATTAAGAAACATTCTGTAAAACATTTGTTTTAAAATAACCAGCAATAATTATAGAAATGTAATGACAAGTACTGTATATTTCTATGATTAAGGGCCATATTCATAAAGAATTAGCAAGCAGGTAAATGTACAGGGATGCAATGCACTTAATAGCACATTATTGCTTGTTAATGGTTTTCAAGGATAGTCAATATTAGATTGTATAGTTTAGTTCTTCATAACATTCGTTGTGTACTAAAAAGTGATTGCAAATAATAAATGTTAATGTAAACGTAGGTGCCATTAAAATGCTGACATGGTTTCTCATATCCAGTAGTATATAAATCCTAGCAAGAAATGTAGGTGCCTTCTAACAGTACAGAAGTATTTCTCTGGGCGATTCCTCATCACCCGAAAAAGGCTGTATTTTTGAGATTGCCAAACTCCAGCAGGAGAGAATGAACTTACACTCCTAGGATGTGAGGCAAGCTCTAACAGAACAGTACATACTGTTTAAGCATTGCCTTTCATTTTAAATAATCATTTTGTTTGAACTGTATAACCCAGTCATGCAACTGGGACTATATTTCCAATTAGTTGCGTCATCCAAGGGAACTCTCGAGCTAAACACATTTCTCATTTAACATGTAAATTAACCTGCAATGGCTAATGAATATTTATAGCTTGGGGTAGTATTGGATTTATTTCTGTAAACCGTGTGATTTGCGTGTGTGTGTGCTTAAAACAAAGGCAAAACAGTTTTAAAGATATGTTTAGAAGAGATTTGACAACATAATGAATAAGATCCATTGACATTGCTGCAGGCTTTTGAACTCCGTAAAAAAAAAATCTTAAAACAACAAGCTCTGTAATTATAGTGTATCAAGGACTCCCAGTGGGACAGCTGATTAGCCTGTATGTGGCATGTCTTTGTACAAGGCTTGTATTTCTGTTACCTACAAACGACTGCAGCTCCCTTACTGTTCCGACCCAAAAACTGAAAACTAGGTCATAACTTGTTAATTAATCTCAGAAGACAAAAAATAATAATTTAGAAAACAAAGGCCCTGGGTTCTCACTTTCTCTTATTAGATAGTTGCTAAGGGTGGTATCATTTGGTATTCATGATGGGATGCATGCCTTCACTCTTCCAAATATATTTCATAAGCCTCTGTTTCATAATGTACGTGGCAGCACTACATAATAATAATAATAATAATAATAATAATAATAATAATATCTTTATATAGCACCTTTCATAGTGGACCACCATCACAAAGTGCTTTACAGAGGTAGGCTGTGAACTGTGCATTATATGCAGAGTCACTTACAATAGGACATTGATTTAACATCTCTTCCGCAGGATGGAGCACAAAGGTGTTAAGTGACTTGCTCAGGGTCACACAGTGAGTCAGTGGCAGAGGTGTGATCTGAACTGGTGACCTTCTGGTTACAAGCCCTGGACTTTAACCACTGGACCACACTGCCTCCAGTGTATACATGGGTTATTTGGAATATCTGGATGTCATATATATATATATATATATATATATATATATATATATATATATATATATATATATATATAATCTTGAATATGCAAGATAAATGGTGATGGCGGTGTTGATGCAGCTGCTAGACTGGAATTAGATGTGATAAAGTGCATGGGATCTAGGTGGCTCAATGGGTTAATAGGGGCCTTAATATGGCGAGATCACAATGGAGCATGTTTGGTAAAGTTTAGTTCTTAATGAATAGTAGTCCATGTCACAAAGCCACCACACTATTTAGTTAAGTGAACCGCTCCCTTACGCACTAACAGAGACATCCATCAAGGACATTCTTGAGGTATATGCTTGAGGCAAGTTGTGGGGAGAAACACATGTGGGACGTATTCCCTAAATATGATATTAATACATGAATGTGTATTAATGATATAATTGGACTAATTAATGAAACTGCTGTGTCTTAGGAAAAGAGCAAACTGCTGTGTCTTAGGAAAAGGGCCCTTGGTTCCTGGCAGGAATACTGAACTGAAGATGACCGGGGGGGGGGGCATCTGGACTGGGTGAGACTGAAGGGACAGTGAAAAGACCCTAAAACTGCAAACACAAGTGGTTTGGTGCAAGGAAGACATAAAGTATAGATGTCAACAAATCCCAACTACAACAACTAGCCGTTGGATGAAAGGAAGCAGACCAACGACAAATCTCAAAGATTCGTGAGTTAAAAAGGCAAGGCACACAAACGATCTCCCTCAGCAGAGGGAAAAGACTATAAATATCTAAGCAAACTGAACATTCTGCACTCCACATCGAATTCTAAACAAGGTGCTGTCACTCTGCTAAGCGAAGCTGCAACTCCGGGATTCTGCCTAAAAACGTACCCAAGATGGGACTTTGGCTGAAACGGACCCAAGACGAGGAAGCAAGCTGCAAGCGAGTCAACGACCACAAGCAACGAGACTGAGGCCCGGCTGGAGAATGGCTGTAAAACTTACAGCGACTGTTATCAGACAAACCAGTCTGGGTCTGCTGTACACCTAAAACCACAGTATCCAAAAGAAACTGTGCCTGCTACCTGCATAGCTAAAAGATTCAGCGAAGAGAACAGACAGCGGACGGGCGCTGTTGTGGATCCTATACCGACGACTGAAGACTTTGTTGCAGCTGTTGTTGACTCTATCGAGAACTGAAAGCTTTGTTTTGCTGAGTTTGATCCAATGTAGGATTGAAGACTTTGTTGCTGAGAGGAGAGTTTTTGTTCTGGACCAAAAGTCTAAGCTTCAAGGAACCGTTGAGTATAATTCCAGTTGCATTTTCCTTTGATGGAACTAAATTAATTAATTTAGAATTGACCTGTTAATTATTTAGTTTGCACACTTTGTGTGTGAAATAACTTTTAGTGAAACTTGATGAAGTGACTGTAAGTAATCTACCTCATATTGTTGTATGAAGAATTTATTTAAAATTAAACTTGCCATATCCTTAATCTATATACCATTAATAAGCTTAATGTGATATATTCTAAGATTGTCTGCATCATTTCAGTTGAGGCTGTGCTTGTATGTGGGCTTGTGTGTGTGTGAGCAATTTACTAGCTACATCACAGCTTGCTTGAGCTGCTGCAGTGGCTGCTTTGTGTGTGAGGAGACAGCCATTGTCATATTTCAATTGCCTGCTAGCTAGCATGAGTGCAGTGAGGGCTTTGGACTTGTGTTTGGTGCTTAGAGAGTAAGAGATTTACTTTCTGACTTTTCTGATTTCTGTTTAATATTTGTGTACTTAATAAAATACTACTATTGATTAAACATTCCTTGTGTCTAGCGTGTGTATGTGTGTTCATAGTAAATCCTCGATCTTTGTAACACGTCAATTAAATATTATTAATAAGAGAACTAATCAACCCAGATAAACATTAAATTATCAATTATTGAATTGTTCCTACACACATTATCAATGCTCACAATATCTTTTTCTGTAAATTAAATACCATTCATATAAAAAAAACTAAAATCTAAAGCATAAGAGATAGTTATAAAAATAAGAAATTATGTTTTTTTTAAATGATCAATTAATGAATTTTTTAAGTACCAAATAACAAAACTATGATTGCTGTGCTATTCTTAATACAAGACCCCAAAATAGCGTTTTCATGGGGTTGTAAATAATGTTCCAGTAATCAAATGACACAATAGAAATAAATATGTTTTAAAAAGGGGACTACAGAAAAATACAGCTATATATCACGTAGGTCTGACAGAAAAGCTGGAGGAGTCATTCTAAACTTTATGGATTTGACAGCACAGAAAGAACAGGCAGTGAACCTCTTCTATTTATGATCATCTTTATTTTTGTTTTTCAAATAACACAGACACAACAACGAACAATATACATCATGATGCATGTCAGAGAGCTATGTACAGAGGAACCAACAAAGGTGAACACAGAAATGTGTTTGAGAGATCTGTCCAGGTTTCCTGAAGAGTGAACTTTACAGAGGACATAGAGTATCTGGTGTTTTTTTGACTGGAGTGAGAGACCTTTCTAGTTTGTTAGAATTTAATGCAGACTCATCTTAACTATCTCACACTACAGTAAGTACAGCAAAACCCACTGAAGGGGAGTTGCAATAAAAAATACAGCAGCCTTGTTATTCCCTATTCTATAGCATTTGCTAAAAGTTGGGCGAACTGATATGAGATACGAGCACAATAAATTATTTTCTATCAGTAAACAACGGTGATGTTTACTACTATAGTGTTGAATATCTTCATATCCCAAACTGAATTATAAACACAAGCACACAAACTAAAGATATTCAGCAGAAGGGAAGGGACACCAGTGATACTATTGCAAGTACTAAAGAAATGGATAGCACTCATGCTATAGAATTTTAACTCTCTTAAGCTAAAGTAGTGGTTTTTGGGGGAGGGGGGGGGGTCCTCCTGTGTCTTTAAGTTGGAATAATTACAGCCATACAACTGAAAAAACAGGGGTCATAAAGCAGCACAGTATTTTTGGACTGAATTTACCGCTACAAGAGCACTGTTATGCTATAGTAGTATGGCTGGTGAGCTCTGTCTAAATCTTGACTTTGAGTATGGGAAGTTTTGTCAATGACATCCCAAGTATTGCTCACCTATCTGTCTGTGGGTGAGATGACACCATAGCTGGGTGGGTATTAGACTACAACTAAACATGCTTACATGCCCAATCATTATTACTTTCTAATTTTCTGAATAAAACAAACCACATACAGTATAATTAAGTATTTTAGAAATTGTAAGAAAATGCTACAGGCTGATCTAATAAAGCTCAATTTATCTTTTTAAAAATATGTAATTCAATCTGAAAGCTGTATGCGAGTACTGAACTGAAATCATAATCTGGAAAGGTCAGCCATGATCACATATTAACAAAGCATTCATCAGCAGGGATGCCAAGTCAGGAAACTGAGAATTAGAAGGGGTCTGGGGGACTGTTATTTAATTCCGATTTTTATTAACATTTACAATTTGGTGAGTCTCCAGGAAAACAAAAATATAGTCTGGTACTGCAAAAGAAGAATGCATGTAACACAGCTATCTTTATCCTCTATCTAATATCTTTACAAACACTTACAGTACAAACAAGAGCAAAAACAAGCATGATCTCTATTCTGTCATTGGTCGCCAGACTGTAACTGCAGCCCTGTATTGGTTAAATTTTACTGGTTCTGTGCCCCCAACCCCCAACCCAAAGAGATGATATATTACGGTCTTTGAAGCTGTTTTGACAATCCTGCCTCAAGAATATATTAATACAAACACACAGCTCTCAGGCCAAATTATCTGATCATGGATGTGCCTCCCAAAATATTACTTTAGTACAAAAAGGGGTCTCACAATGGCCTTTATGTGAACCACAAATGATATTGACATTCAAATGTGTCACACAGTTTAAGAATGAGCCTTTTTCATACTGTGCAACAAGTTCAGTTCTCTCATGCAAAAAGACCATTAAAGCACTGCAATACAGAAATCCTAACATTGATACCCAGTTTGAAATTCTAGCCTAGCAAACTGTCTAGCAGGTCAGTGACGGAAGTGAGATGTTTTCATTGTGGTCAGTTAGGTCACATAAAAACACAGTGGACACATCTAGGAAGACTAATGCTACTAATCTTTGTTATGTGCCCAGAGATGCTGAGGTAGGAGGGACAGCCTTGAAACAACAGATCAGTGTTGTGATCAATTGCCAGCCTGTGCTAGCTTTATTAGATTCTGATAGTTCCCAAACATTAGGAAAGATGGAATGAGGAGGCTAAAATAAATCTTAGATGTGTGCATGGGATGTGAAAGATTACCCGACTGCTGATGTTTATTTGGCTATTCAAGGGTCGGCTTATTTAGTGACCGTAGCTTGCCATATCCAGTAGTTCTTTAGGCCAGGATGTGCCTGTCATGCAGGACTTGCTCTCCCAAAGTAAACTTTGCAATGTAGTCACTAGAGCCTAGGCTAAACAGCAGAGTGAGAGTGATGATTGTTTATCGCCAATGGCATTTTCAGGGGTAGATATAGAAGTGGAGCTGGGAAAAAGAAGAAAAACTAAGAGCAGGAGACGTAGAGATAAATTTCCTGTGTGGTGCAGCCCCATCGTGTTAGTGCCAAAGAAAGATGGAAGGGGTTGATCACGGACATTGTTGACAGAGCCTGTAGACCCCCACTCTCCTGAAATAATCCATGAATTAGGCATAGTTCACCTTCAAACCGTGAGAAATGTCTGTCTTTATTATAAATGCTTTCCTGTTAAATACATTGATGGTACGCTGGCGTCTTATATAACAAGAACTGAGTCTGCATTTTTTTTTATTTGTCCGCATACGTACATGTGTACCAGTTATGTCAACTACTGATTATGGATCAAGAGGATTCAAGGCGTTGGAAAGCCATATTCTCTGCAGAAAATGTGTAGACATAATAAATACTCGTCGCAGTAACTACAGCCTGTTGTCTGCTTTTTCTTTGTGACTGGATGTTGATGGAAACAAACATGGTGATCCAGTGAATTATAAAATACACCCCATGTTTAAACAAGCATATTGTGAACAATTAACAAAAACGTTAAGATTTTTTTTTAAAGTTGTACAGAGACCCTGACCCAGAAAATGTCAACTTTGTGCTTAAAATAAACATGTACAATATTAAATGCTTAGTATTGCAAATAGGCCCAAACTAGTGGATGATTAGCTCAAATTCAAGAGCTCTTGCCTAAATTTTCTTGGCTGATGCTGCTTTGTTCACTCTCAAGTATTGGCATCTCTGGGTTTGTGAAACCAGCAGTTGAAGTTCACTTATTATTTGGTATACATTCTAATTTCAGGTGTAATCTGAATCTTAACTTCATTCAATTTGGGTTCCTGAGCAAAAAATCCAACAAGGCAGTGGATCCCAGATTCCTGCCAGTTTTCAGCTTTTTTTATTTTTTTATTTTTTTACTTCTCCTCACTTTCATCTCTGTTATGTATTGCAAAGGTATGTAAATCAGTGTACTTACCAGTGGGAGGGGGTGTTGGTGTTGTTGCCGGGAGACCTGTGAAAGAAAAAGAAAGAAAAGTTAGTAATCTGTGTAAACACGCTTAAAAAATGCTTATATTCTTTAATACAGAATTTTGATATGGAAATTGACAAAATAAATGGGCAGCTGCGTGGTTAACACCAAATGTAATTGAAACTGCTTCCGAACTGAACTTGTAAAACAAAAATGCAGTCTTCACTCCAACTCAACAGATGCTGTTTAACACAGTCACTGTACGTAATGTGCATGTGTACTTAATCAGGCATGCTTATGAAAAGATTTATTTAAATATTTTATTCCTGCTTGTGTCTATACTTAGAATTCCGGTACCATGATTTATAACTTCTATATTCTTCTCACTTTTGTGAGCCTTAATAAACTTAATAATTGTTATGTGTTGAGTTTCTTTTTGTCTGT
The DNA here is from genome assembly GCF_902713425.1 of Acipenser ruthenus. NCBI lineage: Eukaryota > Metazoa > Chordata > Actinopteri > Acipenseriformes > Acipenseridae > Acipenser > Acipenser ruthenus. The sequence continues at coordinate 13,528,655 of NC_081194.1, forward strand.
TATGAGTACTAAATTAAGCATTTATGATTGATATGAGATCCTTAAAACTATATATATAAATTTAGAATATAAATGATGGATTCAAAACAGAACATATATAATACAGTATGATGTTGTGTAATTACCCACACCATTAAACTAATGAACAGATGTTACTGTAATAGGAGCTGGCTCTGCATGACTCCATAAGGTAGAAGGTTTTAAGCCTTTTCTTAATTTCTTACAGAGACTCCAGGTGACACACTGTTCAAAGTAATAATTTCAGACCCTGCTCATGAAAATCACCTTCAGGCAAACCTAATTTGTTCTAATTTATCTAGGTCTAACTTTTAAACCTTTTACACTACTTTTTCTGTGATTAAAAATACATAGTTAACTACTTTGTCATATGCATGTATACCAGCTAGTTTTCTTTGCCGAGTTAGAACTTTCAACTTTTTTTATTACTTAACCTAGAATTTTTGCTTTTTCTAAATATCTGAAACCTTGGTTATCCTAAACTGAAATACATGTATAAATAAATGTTAATTATTTGTTAATTTGCCTGACGAGAGGAATTTCATTTTCTCTGTCTGAATGTAGGATGCTAAACTTCTTTAAAAATACTTAAGGTTTTATTGTTCCATATTCTCAGCTTAGCATTTTCTTTTTGTAGCCCTGTTGTATAGTATAGTAGAGCAATGGGCTACTCCCCATGTTAAAAATATAAAATGGCTTAAGGGGGCTGGTAACTCTAGCCACCCAACCTTTAGGGCTTGACTGCTTACCTAAATGCAGACATTGCTTGTGACCTGTGTAAACAGATTTCCATTGAGAACTGCTCTCTATTGATGCGCAGTGTTGTAACGATCACTCTGCACAACTGAGAAGCAGTTGCACTGTCCTCCCTAAGGAGAAACTACTGGCCCTATTCCTATAGCTAAATAAGTCAGCAAGAGTGACAGACAGCAAAAGCAGGGACGTCAGAGGTGTCAATTTCACGAACAATCAGTTTATTATTGTGAACAATAATGTCAACAAATGAAAAAATGAACAAATGAATGAAATGAATAATAAGAAAGGAATTCAAATAATTGCAGGTAACAGGTAAGAAATAAGATGGTACAGATAAGTATGTAGGGACAAACAGAAGGCTAAACAGATTCACAAAGTAGAAAATGAATGGTGTCCGGAGGGTCTCCAATAAACCCACACTCACAAACACAACACACACAGATAAAGACCAAGGATAAATAAATAGATACAGACAAAAAACAGTGACTTGTGGAAACAATTACATTTAACAGTCTCTATGGCAATGGTGGGAGAATGACAGGTAGGCCCAACAAGTCCAGTAAAGCAGGGTAATTGAAATCCATACAAAGTAACAATATAACAAAAAATACAGTAAACAAAGTATCAAATTAAAGTAGAAAAAAATCCAAACAAAAAAGAAATGATCTCACCCACAAATAAGGCAGTCCAGCAAAGTGTCCCGAAATGATGGTGATTGTAGAAGGTTGAAAACATTGAGTACGTTGAAATTGTTGAGACTGTCCAGTAGTGTTGAGTTGAATGGTGAACAGTTGTTTGGAAAAAATCAGGAGGATCAGGAAAAAATGGAGGCTGTCACACATAAAACAACAAACACTAAACAGACCTAGAAAAACAGCTAAACTTAAACAAGTAACAGTGAAAACAAAAAGAGGAGTTTAGACAAAGTGCAGCAACAAAAGAAAATGAACGGATGCACTGGAATTATCTAAGGATGGTAATGGATTCACTGAAATTTAAGTAGAGAAAATGCTGTAGTTAAATGGATTCCTCTGAGAAAGGGAGTCTCTCTCAGGCCTGATTAGCCAGCTTTAATACAACTGCTGGCTACTAAGGAGCTCTGAGATTGGAGGGGTGGAAATCTGAATGAGCCAATGGGGAGAGAGGATGAATAGAGGGTGGTTGCAAGGAACTATGGGAAATGAAGTTTTGACCTGGCCAGGCTACTGACCCTAATTAAAGGGACAGGTGGGTGAGACTTACACCCACATTATGTAGCATGGGAATTGCTACAGTGTTAGAAAATGACTGCACACATTGCACTGCTAAAGTTAAAATACCCCCAAGGTGTTACAAATTATGAATAACAAAAGAAAAGGCAAAAAGCTGTTGTTTTATAGCTAAATGGACCCAGGTGCATTTTACATTTTAAAACACCTTTTACCATGTATGTGATTAACATTTCCTTTTAAAGCTGATTGTGGTTTTATTGCACTACATTAAGGAAGTAATGTAATACTTTTTAAAATGTATTTATTCCAATTCAAAAGAATATGTTGGTACTGTATTCTCACCTGCATGTTTGCCAACCTAAGGAATAATGTACACTCAACTCTACATAAAAAAAAAAAACAAAAAACACTAATTCCTTTAAGGATTTGTGTTGAAATATCAAGAAGGGTGCACTTTTTTGTTACACAGGTAATTAGATGTAAATGATTTGTTGAATTTTTCTAGTTTCTCACATTCATAATTGAGATTCCAACATAAGGTAAAGGTTTGAGAGCATTCTTGCAAAGCATTAACATAAGAATATTTGCGTCTATCTTGCAATTGATTCTCAGATTTCCCTCTGTAAAAATACATGTCACATTCGTGCAGAGCTCGCTCAGGCGCCTGCGAATCTACTAGTGCAGGTTGGGCGTAACAGGCGTCTGGTGATTCTGCCTCTCTGGAGAGTGCTCGTCATATAATTGAATGCTAATAAGTGAAGCACAATCTTTCTGCATTATTTAGAAGTATAAATACTCTGGTAAACAAATAAAAATCACAATTATCATGCTTCAACAGTTTTTGTTTTATTTCCCTTTTAAAAAGCGACCATTTCAGAAATATTATCTCAAGCATTTTGAAACTGGTAAAAAATGTAATCAAAATATTAATTTAAAGTCGAAGATACACATTTAAGTGTATTAACTGATGTAGACATACAAGGCCCTGTTCTAATGAAATGAGTGTAATCGCAAACGCAGTGGTTAAAGTCAATCACATCTGCCCCGCAGGGAGCGGCTTCTCCAAAAATGTGATTCTGATGAAAGTAAAAACCCAGTGCAAGCGCATTTAGTGGTGCACTGACAGGGGCCAGGAAATCGAGACTATGAGTGTTGGAGAAAGTCACTTTGGAGCTACTGGGCAGATGGCTTTTGAATGAGCAAAGTTGACATTGTTGCATATTTGCTTTCCTCCTGCATATCTGATTCTTCGCCCAAATCTGTGTTCTCTTGTGGATTGCTCGGGAGGGGCCGAAGAATGGATGGAGTTAGAGATCAAGGTTCTGTTAGAAAAACAGGGAGGAGTGATGCATGTTGCTGATCTAGAGTAGGTTGAGCCTATGGCAGCTTTCGGGCAAAGAGAGGCTGAGTGGCTGGTAGAACAGCAGACCCCGCAAGTATAAGTCTCTCGCTCGATATTGGACACCCGTTGATCCAAATTGCTGAGTTTGGTACTGACTGAGGATACGGTATTAGTTGCATGAATGCTTTTATTTCATTAATAATCTGAGAATGTTCCTGCTGAGTTTTGCTGACTGGAGCAGCTGCCTGCTGGCCTGATGTGCTGGCTGTGGGAGTAGCTTGCTGTGAGACATTCTGTCTGCTGTTTGACCTGGGCCGCTGAATAGCCGAGCGCGGCTGGGGAGTTTTCTTGGGTGGAATAATAGGTTCTGCTGAGACGGATTTGCAATAAAAAATGAAAAGGGATTCTCGATTGCTCTCTGCTGGGACTTCGCTGCCATTTTTGAGGAGTGTCTTTATCAGCTTGTTGAGAGTCCAGTCCTTAAAGTACAGACGCTCAGGAGAGGTATCCTGAGTTCGGAGCCGCTTGGATGAGTGACGATTAACTCCTTGAACTGCGGATAGTCATAAGGTGCTTGGGAGGCACCTGTTCCGATGTTGAGGAGACGCCTGATAAAGGGAAGAGAGGTGGGCTGATCAGCCCATGGATAGACGCTGTCAGAAAATGCTCTGATACGGACATGAAGTTATCCTCGAAACCCTCCAAATCCAAGGAAGAGAGGTGTTGTAAGTATTTCATGCTACTATTTCTTGCTTTTTACACAAGAAGGTTTTTTAGCTGGGGGTCTTGCAGTCACTTAGGTTGAATGAAAACAAAAAAAACACAAGACAACTGCATATGGTGTTGTGGCAAAGTGCCCCGCCCCTGTGTGCATTTGTGTGTTCTATGTTGTATGTATGCGTGCGTATGTTAATGTTGGTGTATAGATTGGTACACGGGATATAAACAGGTCTGTGTTTCACGTGTGTTTAAATTGTATATTTGTATTTAGGCACGGGATTGCACATCACGCACGTGCATTTAAAATATAATATGCGAGCACGGGGTTGCACAGAATTAATTCACGTGCTGGGATTCAAGTGAATAATTAATTAGTAATTGAATCCCAGCACAACAGTATATATAGATGCACGTTTCATTCAGTCAGGGTTAGGTGTTCGGTGAGTGGAGAACGGGATTGGAGACGGAGGTGAAATAATAATAATAATAGTAAAAGTAAAAGTAGTAGTTAACGTGTTTTCACTCACCGTGTTTGTTTGTCTCCGTGCACCGTTTGTTAAGTGTTTAGTCCGTTTTGTTTATATGTTTCTTTTGGCTACCAGTGCCGTGTCCTGTTTTGTGCTGTTAAACCTTTTTATTTTGTTAATAAACGCTGAGTGCAGCCATTGCACTCAGCTCATCATCACCACCGTCTCTGTCTGTGTATTCCTGTCTGGTCTGACGCCACCCACTCTGGCCGTCTTTGTGACAGGTGTGACTAATGATTTAAATAGGAAGTAGATTTGATGGATGATAAGAGATGAAAGGATAGGGTGGAGCACAGCTCCCGCCCCCCGAACCACATTAATAGGTTTACATCTCTTGGCTTTAATAAAAATAAAAAAGTAAAGAATTGTGGTAATATTTATTAATGTACTTATTTTAACTATCAACATTATATTTATGTTCAAATGCCATGTTTAATTATTAATACGTTGATAAAAAGTGGGGGAAAAACCCAGAAAAAAATGAATTTTCTATTCCCAAAAATGGAAAATCAGTAGCCCTAACGATGGCTACAATTGAAGGCAGTGCAGACACCAGTGTTTTATACAGTAGTATATAGCAATTATATGCAGGCTACCAGTTAAGCATGCAGTCTACTGACAGGGCTGTAGTTAGGATAGGATCTCAGACGCTTTAAAAAAGTAAATATACGCTTCATAAAAATTCTATATTTATTTTATATATATAATAGAGGATGATTCAGAATCACAAGCCACAATAATGCAGAGCCACAATAAATGTCTGGTTTAAATTTAAAGCAAATTGTAAAATTGTTGAGATACTTGTGTTGGAATATTGTTTCAAAATTGTATAATGCAACAAAAATAATATATTAAATCGGTTAATGTGTGGCCGAAGATTTCTCACTGATAATTTACTCTCTTTTTTTCCACAGTTTACTTTGCTAAATCACTCTTCAGCTATGCCATAAAAGATGCAACAAGCCAATAGCCCTTTACAGTATGCTTTTAACAAATATGTAAAACATATCTGGGTTGATGCAAATCCTAATGATTCAGGCCCCATGGCTCATTTAAAAATGGGACAAGTTAATATTATATTAAGGGGGGGGGGGGGGGGTAATCTTTGAAATGTACTGCACGTTCTTACAGTCGTTTCAAATAATTGTACCTATGTTTCGCTGTTCTTATGCAATGTTATTCATATGATTAGTTAGCAATGACGTGTTAATAAATAATAAGAAAAACACATCAAAATATACTCCCTCGGAAAATAACAAAGTTGAATATTAATGAGAACTACAGGAAACTTTTTAAAGGCTTTTCTTCTGTATAAATAAAAACATAATATTAAAAATGTGATTGATGAAAACCCAAAAGAATAACCGTCTTTGAAAAAGGGTATTAAAATGCAGTGCTCTGGACTAGTAAAAATAAAGTAAACAAAAGTGAAGAAGAGAAGGCACTCTTGTCAATGTTTAATAATCCTGGATATGTTTACAATTTTTCTCATCAATAACATGGATCATCTTGTATTTACAAAAGGTTTTCATTGTTAATTACACTTTGTATGTGACCATACTGCAGATATGCAGCCAAGAATCAAAACATTTTTTTTTTTTTTAGCATGGTAAACTTTATATCTCTGGATATATGACTGGGTATATAGCAAATATCTGACAATTTGGTGATCAATCAATACAAATAGCATCACCTTGTCACCTTGTACTGTCAGGTCGAACACGACCTCTGGAATCCTCCATGATGAACACCCTCCACCTATTTCTGCTTCACAATCATGGCCTCCAGTGGTAGTGTTGCTCCAATTTGTTCCATTATCGAAGCGTTCGTTCTTCTGTCAGTCCATGCCACTTTTAGCATTCATCTCAAACGCATTGATCTTCCTTCTTCCGATTGTCCTCATCGTCCATGACTCACACCCGTACAAAGCTACAGGGAACACCATCACTTTCACCAGCCTCTTAGTCTTTGTTGTTATATCTTTGTCTTTCCAAATCTTAACCTGTCTAATCATCATCGCTGCTCTTCCTAACTCTAAACGCCTCTTGATCTCATTTCTGCAATCTCCATTTTCATCGATCATGGACCCAGGAAAGAAAAACTCTTCACCACCTCTAGCTGTTCATTCCCAATTCTGAAATCGTCCCTCTTCTTTGTTTTCTTGAGATTGAGGAAGAAGGCGAACTTTCTCACTTGCTTTCTTCACAGACTCCAGCAGGGTCAGTAGGTCCTCTTTCTTCTCCGCCAATAGGGTGGTGTTGTCTGCATAACGCAGGTTGTTAAGCTTTCTTCAGCTTCTGTTAGACTTTTCCTTGTTTTGCTTTTCAGACTGCCAAATCTTGGTGTGAATTTCCCAATGATCTCTTTGATCTTTTAGAAGAGCTCTCCTGATCTTCCAGCTCTGTTGTCATTTTCTATCTCAGTACACGTATCTCTGATGAATGTTTCCTTGTCCTTCCGTGCCTTCCTGTGGAAATCAGCATTCAGTCTCCGGATAACATCTTGTGCTATACATTTAGCTTTCAACTCTCTTTGTCTCTCAGCTATCCTGATTGCTTTTTCTGACAACCACACTGTCCTCTTCTTTCTTTTGGCTTTCTCTATGTGAAAAAAATATTAATTTATATTCAATATAAAATTGAATATACATGTCTAATATTTATGTATGACCAACTCAGCAATATACTGTGCAGTAGATATCAAATGGGGATCATAGTTCTTCATAACTAATAAGATACTGACATAGTGGTCTTTTCTCAAAGATCTGCTCATGGGGGTGCATAGCTTGATTGAAGTCCTTATGACTCTGCCATGGATCTGCTCCCCAGTTTCACACCAGTCGGTCGATCAAGCTACAAAAAGGAAGCCATATTTGTCAAGACAGGAAACGGAAGTTGTTTTATTTCCATAGATTATTACCTTTTGCATGGTGCTGAGCTGGGAATATGGATGGAGAATAAAAACCTCATCAAGTTAAGCCCGCTGCACACAGCCCGACTCATCTCATCTCAACTGGACGTACAGAGTCTGGATGAATCGTAGCAGTGTGCGTGCCCTTAAAACCAAGATTATGCAGATTTCAGTCGGGATGTCTTCGGATTTGAAGATTGAACATGTTGAATCTTTTTCAGTCTCTGTTTCGTTCAGATGTGATCAATCTATCTGTGTGCGGCAGTTGCCGACCAAGACTGACTGAGACCGATTAGTCATAAGGGTATCAACCAATGGTGAAGCAGGTTTAAATGACGTAGCTTGTCATGTAACTTGTCATACAAGATGGCGGAATATTGACAGCTTTAGTTCCACAGGTAAAAATACATTAGTCTTGAAATGCTCTAAGTGTCCCGAATTCATAAATACCAGATATGTGCACAGTTGAATAGTTTTTTTAGGCGTTTACTAATGAAAGGTAAATCATCAATTTATCTGTTATTATCAATCTACTGGCAGCCTATATTTTCTTACTGCGCTAAAACAGAAGTAACCGGTGCGTCGATCTCCAATAGGTCACAAATCACAAGCCCCTAGATACACACGCTGAGAAAAAAACGCCAAAGTCAAATAAAAACCAGGTTGTATTTTATTTACCACAGGCTAAAGTGTAGTAGACAAACTATACAAAAAGTCAAACACTTCCTGAAACGTTTGCACAGTGTAAATGGTCAATAACTAAATTAATAGGCTAAGCGCTTCTTTTGGCGCTGTCTCTGCCGTCTAATCAGCATACGAAGCCATGCATAATATGAGGGTCGCTATGTTGGGCTAAGTTAATACAAAAATGTGGGCAGTGTTAATTAGGGCAGCAGTGTAGAGTAGTGGTTAGGGCTCTGGACTCTTGACAGGAGGGTCGTGGGTTCAATCCCAAGTGGGGACACTGCTGCTGTACCCTTGAGCAAGGTACTTTACCTAGATTGCTCCAGTAAAAACCCAACTGTATAACTGAGGAATTGTATGTAAAAATAATGTGTAAAAAATAATGTAATTGTATGTAAAAATATGTGATATCTTGTAACAATTGTAAGTCGCCCTGGATAAGGGCGCCTGCTAATAAATAATAATAATAATTAATTAAATATGCATACATAGTAATTACCAGTTTATAGTTGTGGTCAGTAATTCCGTCTTAGCAGACACCTAGTCGGGAAAAACTCAATTGTGACGTCAAACCAAAACTGAGCACAACTGATCGCAGAATCTGTGCATTGAGTCGGGCTGTGTGCTGCAGGCTTTTTGGTTTGTTTTTATTAAATCTTCATTTACTGTTTTGGTTGCTCTTCAATAGGGAGAGAAATATAACATATATTAGAATAATTTATTTTAATGTGATGTTATGGTGTCTAAATCTTTGTTAAAACTAAAATAAATGGCATTTCAACATTTCGAATAGATGTAGCAATACATGAAATTTGCCGCAATGTTTGGGCCTGTATTTGAGTGACAGCGCCTTTTCTGCACTTTGTCAATTTGTCTGGAGCAAAATGCGTCATGAAAATCCATCCTTCCAAAAATTTCTTAACATGAACTTAACCCTTTGCAGTCCATTTATTCAGCGTGTCAGGCGCGTCAGGTCCAATTTATTTTCACACGTGCAGTTTATTTTAGACACGCTGTTTAAAAGTATTTTTTTCACAGTAAAACAGGTTTAAAAGGCACTGCATATCAACAGGACACTCAGTACTGCATCTCCAGTCCAGCCCACCCCTTGTTCGCTGTATTTTTCACATACCTCTTCATAGTCATGCATACTGATAAATCATCTCCTGATCACTCGTTTTATAACCAAACTCCTAAATAATGCGATCCAAGTCATTATTTTATTACTATGACATCTCAAAAAGCTCTGCAAATGTCTGTGATATTCTTTGAGTGCTGGATGCTGGAAGCAGAAATCTTGTTTGTTTATGGCTGTGTTATCTCTGTGGTGTCGCTGCTATGCTATTGCTCAGATACGTGCCTTTTTTTTCAGCTTCTCTCGACTTCTATCGGTCTCACTCGGCCATTGAATGGTTTTCTCTGCTTTTTCTGGAGAAAAAATGACTAGAGACCTGTGTTTTACGTCTTTTTGATGATGTCGGACAGGGTCTGACATCGGACCGGAAAGGGAAAATTGTAATGTCGGACCTGGTCCGACATAGGACCACAAAGGGTTAAGCCTAACCTTTCACTATCAGACTGCAAAACTGCTATTCAATGCTCCAGTGGGACAATTGAAATATAATTCTCAATACAACAGTTGCTTCTCGGAGCATTTATCACTGGACGAATCGATTTACTTTCGTTTATTTTACCAGATATTTGTGTGTGCTAATTATCTGTTATTCATAACCATATGCACTCTATTCTCACTTGACCAAGAGCAGAAACATTTCCGGTTTTTTTTTTCTTAAAAATGTAACTTAATTTGAACACATTTTGCTTGAGGCTTACTATGAGAACGCTATGCTTTTTATAAATTAAATTCAGCCTTAAATGTTTAGGTGATCATAAAACACATTTCTAAATTACATGAATTATACTTAATTAATGTGTCTGGTATATGTATTATTTAGACTAATCAACAGTGTACACTATGCTAGCCAATGAGAACACACGGTCCAATCCTGTCTACGCAAGTGAAACTGATTTTGGCAACATTAGCATTTATGTGCAAATAAAAATGTAATTAACATCTATGGTTTTGAAGATTTGCTCTTGTTCCACTAAAATTAATTTATGTAGACATTTTCCTGCAGGCCCCATTGACTGACTTTTGTAAGTTTATTTCACCTGTTTTTTTTTTATTAAATCGTATCCAGGCATTGTTCCACTTACAATGTTTTGTGATTTTCAGTAATAAAGCAATCTGCGGAGTAATTATGAATGTATGATTAAAAGCACAGGTGGAAAAAGCATCTAATTAATCTTCATTTCTTTCTTATTTTGTATTCAATTGTCTTTTTTTGTTCTTGGATTCAAGTAGTTTGTTATTAAAAATGTAGTTCATCTTACTTTTATTAAAGCTAAATATTTAGGCAGTTTGTGATTTTTAAAACACCCTTTGTCTCAAATCCTCTTTGAAAAATAAATTATATTTATTGTAAGTCAAGAATGTGAATGTGCTTTGCACAGCATCTAAAGCAAACTAGGTAGATTTTTTTTCTAAAAAGTTAGGACATCTTTTCTAAAATTTCAATAATTCATATGTGAAAATGTCAGATTGAATTAGAGGTATATATGGACAGCAACATTAGCTGGACTTTTGCATACATTATTCCTGATTCTTCTGGCAGAATCTCTTGTTATTATTTCAGACCATATATTAGGATCTTAGATTTTGTATTTTACTTTAGATATTGTTACCGGTTCATGCCCTAAATTTTTTAATAACCTTTTATCAGGCTGCTTGATTACTTTTAAAGAAACATAATGTTGTAGCTAACACTGACAGGATTTAACGAAGTTATGAAAACATATTAACAATGGTACAGCAGTCACAAAGACACCAAAGTACACTTTCCATAGTACAGTATTTCTACCTTTGCTTCAGTTTTAGGATAATGTACAGCACTACATGAAATAATACTTAATAATACTCAATAGTGTGAAAATGTGAAAATCATGCTTTGACTGTATTGGTTGCCGTTTGAATAATTACACATACATTTATTATACAAACTTTATTGTTTTTCATTTTTATGCCAGCAAATTTCTTTCCTCATTTACACATTACTGTAGTTATCAGGTCTGTCTAGAGACAATGGAAGACTCCCCGCGGTTCTCAGTCTCTATTTAACATCACTAAAACTGGCTCACTATACCAGGCTTAAAAATCATCTATATGTAGATCAAGCAAAGTGTGATATTGCATTTAATTAACAATGCAGTCCTAAACTGCGACTAATGTGGAAGACATTCAATAGATCTCCAAAAAAAAAGCAGGTCTTAGAAACAGCAATCCAGTGTAAAAAAAAAAACAAACAAAAAAACATTTTCCTGTGTATATATTTAAATTGTAGTCGTATCATTCTTATTTAAATAAAGGTGATGTATCCTGTAAGGGTTAATAAAACAAACAAAAAATAAAACAGCATACTGTATGTTGAGACATTGTTTTTTTTTTGTCTGAAATTTTCACAGGGTCCTGCCACTAAGAGCTCAATAAGAAAGTTGAGGAAATAGGTCATAAGACGTAAACAAAATGCCACACTAAACTGATAATAAAACTTGTTCTATAGTTTTTATTTTATTTTAAATTCACCAATGGTCCTCTGTAGCCTTGTCACCTGAGATTTCATGCTCCATACGGGATAATAAGAGGAAGGACAATGATTTTTAAACCTTTGTTAGCCCTTGCTTATGTTGTTTCAGTATATGAGCAGTAGTATTTATTTTTGCCTCCCATCCTGTAAACTATAGTTCACTACTTTACCTGATGGTACAGCTATTTGGAAAGTGTATTTCTTTTACACTAACAACCTGATGAGATCTGGTAAAAAAAAAAAAAAAAATTACAAAATCGGAATAAAATATATTTTCTCTTGTGATCATGTCCTATATTCTGTTTCTTGTGTTTTTCCTGTACACATACAGAATCTCTCTGAATATAGAAGTGATTGCTAACCACCAACTATCTGATAAGGGCCATGCTCGGAAATAATGAAATTAGTGTTGGCTAGGTGACCTATGCTAGCACATCAATAAACTGAACCTAGGAAAAATCTATAAAATACTGCTGTAAATAGGTATTTAAGTGGTCGGTCATTCATTTTGGCAAAACCTTTATCCTTTCGGTACTAAATGGTTGCTGTTTTTTTTTTTTTGCTTACTGACTTTATTGGCTCTTTGGCCTTTCTATTCTTTACCATGACCTGTTCTTTTATTTTTTAAGCTAAGGTATTCAAAATTAGCTTACAGCTTTTTTTTTTTATTAAATCATTATCATAACCAGAATAATTTGATTCAGAACACACATCCTTATAAAAATCAATCTCCCACTGATGGGGGTGGGGGCTGTAGCTGATTCATATGGTGTCTTTTATCTGTGTGAGTGCTGAATGCAGCTGGGGTTGCTTGTCAAAGTAAATACATTTTCTTGCTGATAAAAAATAATTATAAAAGCTATAATACATACATTGGTTTGGGTTGGTTTTACTATGAACACGACTGTTAATGAAGCTACCAAGATGTAAGAAAATGGATGTTAAAACAGTGGTTAGCACTACTGTAGATAACTGTATATAATACTGTTCTACATTTATTTACGTCCTCAAAAGCTAAACATAATTGATCATAGGTAAGCAGTGTGGAGTAGTGGTTAGGGTTCTGGACTCTGGACCGGAGGGTCGTGGGTTCAATCCCAGGTGGGGGACACTGCGGCTGTACCCTTGAGCAAGGTACTTTACCTAGATTGCTCCAGTAAAAACCCAACTGTATAAATGGATAATTGTATGTAAAAATAATGTAATGTAATAATGTGTAAAAAAAATAAAATAATGTAATGTATGTAAAAAATAATGTGATATCTTGTAACAATTGTAAGTCGCCCTGGATAAGGGCGTCTGCTAAGAAATAAATGATAATAAGAACAACATTGTACCAACAATAGAACAGAAACTGTATTTTTGAAACCAAAGTAACGACACTGACAGCGATGACTTGAGAGATATTCATGGTATGTACTGACATACTTGTTAGCATTAGCAATTGTAAATAAATAGTAATAATAATAATAATCATGTGGCATAGTGTTAATTTAAAGCAACTTCACCAGTACAAAGCAAAAACCAACCTTGTTCTGTGCAGTGAACTTCTATGTATCCTGTGACTTCTTAGCAGACTCTATTGAGTGTTTAAAGTTAAAGGGTTGACACTGTATAAAGTGTATAACTGGACTGCAGGATTTAAATATAAGTCCTAGGCTTAAACAAAATGAATTAATAATAGCCAAGAAAATGAAAGTGGAAAATATCTGCAGAGCAGTCGCAGTAGTAAAGCAATGTAACAATACAAAATGAAAACTGACTGGACTTCACTAATGTTGGAAGAATGTGTGCAAGTTACAGCTATAACAGAATCAGGTGGGACATGACTTTTTGTGGCATTTCATATTATAAAGTATTTTGTGATAATATGTGAAAAGTATATTTCTCAGATGTTCTTGTCTACTGTTTCTGTCTGTTTACTGCTAACTGTTAAGTACGCTATTTTTTGTGTAAAATTAAGGTTATTGTATTGATTATATAGTGTGTCAGTAAACTTGTTTTTAAAACCCTTGTATGATGTTACACTTTTGTTTATCACACAGTCACCAAAATAAAAACAGCAGTACTTTTTGGTATCATAAATCTGCCTCATAGACTAGTAGGTCAGGATGTTCTTAGATATGTATTTATTTATAAAAATGGATGGGTTTAGTTCAGTTCAGTAATCTAAAAAGCTTGTTTACAGGTGATCTGGGACAGGGCAGGGACATCAATGCTGCTGTAGTGCAATAAAAGAAAAATAATTCACTTACAAAAAATAGCCGCTATAGGAGCCATCTAATGATCTCTTGTAGAACAAATGCATACTGAGGAGCTCCTGGGGCTTCAACCTATTTTAAGATTAATTGACTGCACATTTCAGCCGTTTATTAAATACTTCTCTGAAAATAGTTTCTGGCTCTCAGCTTTACCATGACCATGAAGAGATTAAAAAGTAAACGGCAAGGACTCCCTGCTTTCTGACGTCAGTATCTCCTTCCCCTCGAGAAGGAGATACTGACGTCAGAAAGAAGAAAGTTTGAAGACCCTTGAAATGCTCCATGCATCACTTCTGGGATTGGAAACGTTTCATATTTTACCACCAAGGTTGGATAGAAGCAAAAAGAAACAGGGAAACAGAGCAAATAGAAGTATTGTAATAATGCAACAGACAGGCAGTGGTTTAAATCCAAGTCCTCAAGTATCCCAGCAGTCTAGGATTTAGTTTCAAATAGTTCTCTTTTTTCTTTTTTATTTGTATTGCAGTCTGGTGATGAACAACTCCAGAGCAATCGCTGTAGCTACTCCCTGTTTAAAGAGTCTATTGGTAAATGTTGTCTCATATGCATTATTTTAAAACATATTTTTACATTCAAACTAGGTAATCATAGGGTATATTTCATCATACAGTGACAACGTTATTCTCTTGATAATCTGCAGATTCTCAGCTGTTTAGAACGGTATAATATGTATACTTTCTTTGGATATTTGTCCTGATACACAAGATGAAAGTCACGTTATGTCAGTCAGACCTCAAACAAGTCGAATGTTCGCCGGAGCAAAAGGGTTAAATAAACAGCGATTACATGCTTAATCGTAATGCACCATGGCCATCTACTATGAGGCAAGGCCCACTTCCTGATTGGTGGCTAAAAGTTCTGAGATTTCTAATAAGAGAATGTGGATTATTATATTACTACTTGGTAGTCAAAATATACAATAGTTGTTAGTAGGGGTGTGCAGAGAGCCCATTACTTGTACTCGTTTAAATTTTTTATTATCAAATTATATGGGTTGTCTGTGATGGGGTGGCGATTAATGTGAAGTGGTCTCCAGTTAAAGTGGAGTATACGCAATATACTAATTTAAATATTATTTGCGTCATCTTAGCGAGATCGCTAGTGAGAGTTGTGTGACATTTTTTCAAATAAAATACAGTAGCCCCTCGCTAAACCGGACATGTTTGTCCAACATAAGGCGGTGTCAAGTTTAAAAACAATACAATAAAATCTCACACACATACATTTACAGTTCTCAATGTATTTTAAATATAAATCATTGCACTGAAATAACACTAATGTGTTCTGGGTACGCTACACATTACATTATGTAAAATATAAATCTGTGCAGTAGGCCTATGCTGTATTATTATTTATTTATTTCTTAGCAGACGCCCTTATCCAGGGCGACTTACAATTGTTACAAGATATCACATTATACATTATTTCACATTATACAGATATCACATTATTTTACATACAATTACCCATTTATACAGTTGGGTTTTTACTGGAGCAATCTAGGTACCTTGCTCAAGGGTACAACAGCAGTGTCCCCCACTGGGGATTGAACCCACAACCCTCCGGTCAAGAGTCCAGAGCCCTAACCACTACTCCACACTGCTGCCTGTATACAGTTAAAATGATGCTAACAGCGTTGTGTATGTTTAGTACATTTCACGATACACCCCCGTCTGGTTTGCATGTAGTTTGCAACGATTGCAACAGGCGCAACACTTTAGTACATCTACCCCTTAGTCATTGAAAAAAAAAGTAGGGATTTCAAGACCCAAAAAGTACAATAGAACCAAAAGAAGGTCAAAAAGCTATTCCCTTGAAAAAAGGGAACTACTTAATGACTGTTGGGTACTGGCACTTAAGCATGTCTGGAATGTTCTGATGCAGCTACTGCAGTAATATTGTGTGACAACCTCAATAAAAGCAAACCAAAAAAGTAACAAATATTGAAACGTTTTAGTGTAATGGGTGATATTGGAACATAGATGGCTAAAAAGGAATTGCATGCAAGCTGTTCTACGAGATACAGTTCTGTGTTAATTGTGCTGGTACTGAATAGGCCACGTTACATGAGTGTTTTCTTTTCTCGAGACATCTGTTTCTCGTGAAATAAACGTGGACATGGTGCCTTTTTATGTTTACATATAAAGCCTCTCGTTTCACTTTGGAACGTCTACTTTTCCCAGAATGCAATGCAAAAGAAGGAGAGGGGGGTCAGATTTAAATGTCATGCTGACAGCCCACTAAGATTCTCGAGCTGTTAACCATGAAAGTCCCCAAAATACTATTTACATGAGCAGAGAACAGTTTCACGAGAAAGAATCCACGTGTCATTGTGTGTGACATAATAGTTATTAAAGATCTGATTTGCTGATGGATAGTGCCTGCTTTTTTAAATACTTTGTTTTAGTGTTGTTGCCCACACTGATTTTCACACATCATCTTTGGGGGCTGGGGGGTTGTTGAACAGGCGTTTGGGCTATTGCAAGGGAGGTGGCGGATGCAACTGAAGCGTTCTGAAGTGAACCACGAGCTTGTTCCCCAAATTATTACAGCCTGCTGTCTCCTGCACAGTCTGTGCCAGGACCGTAAGGAGGTGTTCAGGCAAGAGGAACAGCTACCTCAGCCTCCAGCAAGAATTGCACAACAGCGATATGAAGAGGGTCCTGCTATTAGAGATCTTATCTTTATTTTTGTAACCTGACGGTGACTTTTTTGTTTTGTATCACATTTTTGTTTCATTAGCTTATTTTGTATCTCTTTATACCAAATATAGTGTTAATCCTCATTTGTGCTGTACCTGTATGACTGCTTCTACTTAATAAAGAATTGGAATATTGAGTAGTATTGTTGATTCCCAAGAAATAAGTTGCAAAAATTTGACACCACATTTTATTTTGAGAGTGGGTTAAACAATGTTTGTGTTGTGCATTGTAGCAAGCTGCCTCATCATATCCTCCTCCCTTATGGATATTAACACACGACTCTCTTCATCGCTCCAACGGACGGAAGTGTAGGATGGACACGGGTTTTGCTCAGACATAAGTACCTAGGAGAAATTGCATTGGAGTATAGTTATACACATTTAAACATATTACTTAGTAGTACTTTTACAATAAAGTTGTTTTGACAGTTGTTTGGAAAGCTATTTGAAGTGTATTCTGAAGTACTGTACGGTAGCTGTAACCACCTGAATTCACAAGCCTACGGTCCAGTTTACCAAACATTTGTAGTAATAGTTTTAAACAGAAACTTGTAAATACAATCTGTATGATACTTTCCAAACACATTTAGATCTGTGTATGATTAGCATTATGCAAAGTTCTAGGGAAGACGGAGAAAAAAGTGGGGTTATCTGCAACATCAATCTGATAAGGGAAATACTTTAAACAAACATTAACTTCCCTGCTGCCATCTTTGGACCATGGTAACTTACATATCCCCATGTGACTTTTATAGCAGCTTTAGGAAAGGACTTGAACGAGCTAATTAACATTTTCACGAGTATTTCCTGGAATATCACAAGAAATTGAGACTTTCACGGTAAAATACTGAGACCGTTTTTTGGGACATTTTCACAAGCTTTCCCTGCCAAGTGTCACGCGCATTGTCCATTCACGTGAAACAAACCAACATGTAAACAGGCCTAATGATGAAAGGATATACTGTAATAATATATGTGCTGTAAACAAAATACTATAAAAAACCTAATAATTATTTGGACATGTTAACCAATAATTCATTGGTATTTACTTGTTAGTCAATCAATTTTAGCTGCTGGTAGCCTACTGGTGAATGGGTGCTGAGTTTTAAATTATCAATGTCTGGTTCTGAGATTAAGTAACTTTTTATGGACAGAAACCTCCATATGGTGACTCCCACTTTTTCAGGTGAAACAGTTCATTTCCAGTTCTCTTCTCCACTAAATTAATACTGACATGAAATCTTCCCTGCAGCTGCATCTGAATGTGTTAGCTGGGGTTTCATTTGTGAAAAATCTGAGGTGTTTTTCTTCAGAAAGCAAGGAAGTGCTAAATATAAATATAGCTCAAAATGTGCTAAATTTAAACTCCTTTTATAGTCATAGACTACACTCACTCACCACACCAGACTATGTAGGTACTTTTATAAATGCAACAAAAGAAGGAATCACCATTGCAGATATAAACAAACAGATATGACATGCTGTATAGGAGCCTCGACTGGAACTGTATTTATCATTAATTATTTAAGATAAAAAAAAAATAAATAAAGTACCTTTTAAGAGAAAGGGTATGCTTTTAGAGCCTCCTCAGTCCAAAGTGTTTTTCCTAATTCCCTCTGACAAACACTTCGGCTCAATATCTTTACAAATAAAATGATCTGCTATTATGTAACAGGGTGATTTAAGGGTGTTTTCTTTTCATTTTTTTTGTTTCACTTGAATATTTGATTTAGATATTGTGCACAGTTAATTTAGAATTATTTCACAAATTATGTTATATTTTACCTTTTTGTTGCATAATTATTGCAAGCACTGTTTGTCTTGTATTTTTCCTTATTATTGTGGGTGTTAACAGCTACTAAATGTCAAGGCTGTTAGCTGTAAGTGCTGGGTGATTGTGATGTAACCTCCACCTGGGGGTGATTAGGAGCTCCACCAATCAGAACGCCCCCCCGTTCATTCTCAATTTCCTCCAGGGAGGTTTAAAAGCTGTCAGTGTTGGGACTGGGGAATAGACTGCTTTGATATCTGTTTCTCCCTTTTATTGAAGGTATGGGACCTGGTTTATATTTAACTTGGTGACGGTATCATTAGGGGTTTCATGCTGGGGATTCTTCTAAACTCTATTTACTAAAAGTTTTAGTGTGCTAATTATCTTAGGAAAAAAAAAAAAAAAACATAGACTGCTTTGATATGTGATCTGTTTCATCCTTTTACTGAAGCCGTGACCCGCCACCCTGTTATCCCTGGAGTGCGAGTAGGAAAGACCCGAACCCCGTCTACGAGTGAAGGGACTGCATACTGATCTGCTGCCAGGACTCGCGAATCACTTGAACTAAACCTAAGGCCCAGCTGTGTGTGAGACAGCAATGGTGTGGCAGGACAGACCCCGAGGATGGAACGAAGAAGGGTGAACCTATCCGTAATTGCATGTACTCCAGAAGGGGCTTGCATTGGGGAGCAGTTGATTTTAATTTGATTGAATAAGGGGTTCACATAACTGGTATGCAGCTCCGCATTCGCACTAATAAAAAAAAGGTGGCCTTCCATATGGTTTTTAAGACGCAAATGCATACTGTCAGTACATTTTCAACAGGAAAGCATTTTTCATATAGGGTGCTCACGCTTGCAAGGTTAAGCATATTATCTGGCTGTGACCCATAGCTGCCTAACCTCCCGATTTTCTGTTGAGTCTCAAGGTCTCCGGGATCTGTCAACGATCTCCAGGTAATTTAACTTATTATCGCCGACCATAATTAAATACCTCCAATCCGCATAATTCACTTAAGGGTGGAGGGTTCCAATTCACTAAAAAGTCCATCCCTGCTAGCACTATCATTGGCTGCTTCAAGGTTTTATAAAAAAAAAAAAAAATGAGAGCGATAGGTGGAATCACTCCAGTTCATAACATCAATCATTTTCTTTTAATGGACACTTTAATCAAGAAATAGATCTCGATTTAGCTGTCCATTCAGAGAAGAGGGATGTAGTTCCGGGGATTGGCATTGTGGAAGATTGTTCACGCTTCGCTTATGAGAGGAGGTGTCGATGTTTGAGAGCCATTACATTGAAATGTGAGTTTAAAAAATAAATGTACTTAAGCATTTTACTTAAAATAATATTTTGTTTCCCTCAGTTATATCCTTCTACAAATACTGTTGTGCCGTCAAGCTAACTAGTTCAACAATACTAATAAAGTGAAGACGTGTTTTGTTTTTTGCTTTTGAATCCCCAGGACTGGAATTTGGTGGCAGGCTATTGAAATATACAGATTATGCGTGATGATTTGTTACAAATTGTAATAACCAGCAATCCGGAATCCTACTGAAACATTCATAAACTATTGTTGTTGTCTCTGACATTGCCATTAAGCAGTGCTGCTTGTGAGCGTGGGTTTTCACATGTCAACATTTAAAAAAAAATAAAAAATATCGATCCTGAACAAATTGTTTTGAAAATTGGTGCTAAACTGTTTTGAAAGTTTAGCACCAGAGAGCCTACTGATGCTAAATTATTAAATACCACTCTGGTCAAGCCGCCCTTACAATGACACAAACCTTCTCTCCTGTTTATGTGGATGAGTGTGGGTGGGTATTTGAGTAGTCTAGACACAATGAGAAACTATCATCATCTATGGTTGCTAACAAATACTTAAATTAATAATAATAATAATAATAATAATAATAATAACAATAATAATACTAATACTACTACTACGACTACTACTACGACAAATAATAATAATAATAATAATAATAATAATGATAATAATAATAATAATAATAATAATAATAAATTAAACATGTCTACTGGCGCCAGAATGTAATATGAGGTACCCAGGCGCTAGGATCAAGCTCCAATATTGCACCCCTGATCCTTGACATCCCAATTGTTTGAACTGTCGGAGGAGGAGGAGCTAGACAGCGACTTGGATGATGACCCCTAATTTTGGCGAGTACCAAACCATTTCTGCTGTTGCTCACGTGAGAACCTGGGTGTGTGCTGGTGCTGCCACTGGTTAGGGGAGGGGAAAGAGGTTGCTGACCTTAATACAATAACCTTAAGGGAGACATGTCTATTAAAATGTACTGGATCTGTAAGACAATTCCTTTCCAATGCAAGGTTTGAGAATGATATCCAGTAGGTGGCTTATACTTTAAAAAGACCTGCGCCAATTAGAAAGCTGTGTTCCATGATGAGACCAGTTAATGAATGGATTTTCTTTTATTTTATTTTTGTATAATTTAATGTGCCTAATTATTTTATCCCTGATTTTGTCCCCGATTTTATCCCCACTTTGGAATGTCCAATTATTTTTTTTCCCTCACCACAGCAATTCCCCACACAGCTCAGAAAAACTGAAGGTTCTGTGGCATCCTCCGATCCCACAACCAAGCCGGCTTCCTCTTTTACAACCAGGAACTCGAGAATGGATGTCAGCAAGCTACCGGTCTCTGGAGGACAAAAGCCAACCCTGCAGGTGTCCATCTGAGCTCACTGGGCGCCTAGCCAGCAGGGTTCGCTGTAGCGCAATGAGGAGAAACAATCCCTGTCGGTTTTGCCACCTAACCCACAGACATGCCAGAGCCAATGCAACGCTCCTTTCGGAATCCCCAGCTAAGACCTGTGACTGCACAGCTAGGACGTGAACCTGTGCTCCCCTGACTTTTTGACTCGCCCTGCACACCACGCGGCAATCAATGAGTGGCTTTTGAGCAAAGATCTGCTGGTCATCTTTAAATGCATGAACCACAGATGTCTTCAGTTGGTATTCAAACCTCTTTAGCTATGAAGAGTACTGCTGCACCAAACTAAATAACAAACTAACCATTTAAGAGCTTGAACGCTGGCCCAATATTCCTGCAGACTATATCTAGAGAAGGAGAAAAAAATAGCTACCTTCTTTACCACCCAGTCCTGAGGGGCTTGATAGCGAAGCAAAATGGCAACTGGAACATCAGGAAACGAGATACTTACAATTTTAACAATGTAAGACAGCATGGGAGATAAATTGAATGTTACAAAAATCAATAGATTAAACAGGGTACTGGCTAACCACTATCCAAAGTTTGTGTTTTAAACTGCTGCTATTGATTTCCTTTACATTTTCTGTCCTTGAGTGTGCGAAAGGATTATTCATTTTGTCTGTGCAGAAAGAACTTTTTTTTTGTTTTTATAATTTGTAGGAAGATTGGTAAACTTGTGTGCAATGATAAACTACACACCAGTTTAATTACCATGCAGCACTTTTCAGTAAGCTTTTCATTATTAACGGGTCTAATGTGTGCCTTTGACAGACCTGTTAAAGGACATAAACCTAATGAAATAATTCCAGCAAATGTCATGTCTAATGTATTACTATTTGTAGGTCTCACATTTTCCTACACGAAAAGGCACACTTTATGCTAAACGTTTATTAGATTTGTATTTCGTGGTAATTAGGGAAGAAAAAAGGCTTCACCTTGTCCATATTCCAATCCTTTGCACTAGCCAGTTTCCAGCTGTCCACATGGTCTGCTGGAGGTGTTTCACAGTTCTTAATTTGGACCACTGTTAAATTAACTACCCTTGTCTCCTGGAAACATACATGGGTTGGTTTAGGATTGGTCACAACAATGGGATACAGAAGCGTAGCTTTCTCATGATTCTCCTGATTTCCACAAGTAGGAAGAAATATAAACAGAACTTTGTATCATGCATGTTTACCATAATGTGTGGATCTTTCATACAGGAAAATGTGAGGCCTACAAAGTCGAGATTAATACATGCACACAATAGGTAAAGCTGTAAAGGATTCTGTAGTTTAATTACTTTTATTAATTAATCAATTAAACCTTTCTACATTTTACTCAGATCCAGGAACAAATCTATTTTTGACTTCCCTGGTACTTACTTTCAGTCACATACAATAAAGTTGATTTTATCTGACACAGAGATGCTATGCTTGTCATACAGATCACAGCAAAATTCCAGACTTTAAGGGTTGAATGCACCACTGTGGATTAAATAAAACTCAGTTTAGTGCTAAACTAGGGTTGGTTGATCTGGGTTCATGTTTTAATCTCAGTTACATTGCACCACAACAGTTTAAACAAGGATTAGTTCACCTTGGATTAAGCAGGTAATCCTAGATTTCTGATGATCATTTTTTTTTGCACTGTATTTAGCAAATGTAAACATAAAAGCAATCCTAAAATATATTGTTACAGAACACTTTTGTCAATTCATGGAATAGGAAAGTTTTTTTTTTGTTTTTTGTTTTTTTTGCATGTTATGTACATAGAGTTCTTTTTTGCAACATAAAATAACTTTTTTTTCATACAGTTCAATGCGAAATGTATAATTCTAGCCTGTCAGACAAAAAGGTACAGGATCTAGGATCCGCTGTGATTGGCAGAAATGAACCCCTGCATACTATTTTTTATTGTTTTAAAAACATGTTACATTTATAATGGTACAACATGCTATATAAACACGACCCTGAACTTTCGTTCAATTTCTTTTCTCCTTTACTCAAATATACAATATTCCTCATCGCTGAAAAATTCAAATGGATTCAGTCTGTCTAATTTTTCTTTGTGGAACGCTTTCCTGTAACTCAATCCACCTGAGGTATGCTGCCATTATGTCTGTTTAAACCACCTCCAAGGAAGGTTTAATTTAATCCACATTTCACATTTAAACCTGGACTAAAATTAGAGGTGCAATGTGATAATATTTTAATCTTTTATGTTTAAGAAATGTTTAACCTTGAATTAATTTTAAACAAGGATTACATATAAAACCTGGTTTAAAGTTTTGTGCAACGTGATTCAAATATAATCCTTGATTTAATCTGGGTTAGTGGTTAATCCATGTTGGTGCATTGAACTCTTAAGTGTTTCATAGCCATTTGGACATTTTAAATCTTTATAAGATATGTTGCAGACAAGTCGTGTTACAGATAAGTCATAACTGACAACAGCAAAGGGGCTATTTATCAAGTTACTGAAACAGTTTTAAATACCACTCTCCACAGGCTTATTTATTGATTTACTTATTTATGTGGCAAGGTATTCCATTTTCTAGGCTAGTATCAAACTACAAGCTGTAAGACAACAACTAACCACTCAGTGCACCTGTCGCAGGCAATTTTTTTCAAATATATTCAGTATATATGTTATGTTTGTAGAAAGGGAATGCCAGCACTGCAAGGAATCCCAATGTTTGTACATTTATTTTAATTGCCCATATAAGATTTCCTGATGGGGTAGCTACATGTTCATTTTACTCCTTTGGGGGTAGGGACAGTCTTTTCTGGTGACTTTATTTTGATCCACAAGAAAAAATAGTTCATACATGAAATCATTTTTATAAATAAATGAGTACTGCTGAAATGCAAGCTATAATACAGCAGTGGCGGAGGAACAGAACAATAGGCCCAGGTGCAGGTTTTTTGTGGGCCCCCTTCAATTTACACTATTGGAAATCACAAAATAAATCAGATTGTATGTGGTGTAAAATCGCGAATGGGATTCAAGCTGTCTTCACTCACTCTCTCCTATGGTATACAGTTGACCGCGTTGCACCTGTGTGACATATTTTAATTTAGCATCGAGTCCGGAGACCCTGTCAGAACTGTGGAAAGGAGAACACGCCGGGCCCTGTAGAATGAATGAATGAATGAATGAATGAATGAGTGAATAAACAGATTATTAAATGAATAATCACAGAGGTGGATGGCCCTATAAATTAATACATTGATTATATAATGATTTCAACTTAGGTTCTAAGGTTCTTAGGTTCTTAGGTTCTAAGGCTGCACCGGCTATTCCTCCACCACTGTAATACAGTATATTGATGCATATATGTGTATTTTACATTTGTTACAACTGTACATATGGATTATAACAACAAGCTTTTTTTTGTTGTTTTCTAGACATTAACATCATCCTTAGATGTAAGCACCGTAAAACTGTGGCTCCCGAACGAGTGCTTTGACTATAACCAGGAAAAGCTGGTAATATCAACAATTTTCCATAATATTGATAGCTCTAAATTTGTATTTACAGTACAGCGATCATAGGCGTAATTTACATGGGGGCACAGGGACATGTCCCCCTCACTTTTTCAATGATGGGGAAATGTCCCCCTCACACTAAAACTTTTATTTCACGATAATTTATTGGTATAACCACTAGTCAGTATAGAGGGCAGTGGGAAGAAAATGGGATCGGACATGGGATCACTGGATCATGAGATGGTGTTTTACTATGAGGATCTGGATCAGGCTCCACTGACTTGTAATGTTGATCCGATCCTGGAGCTGCACACACCTTAACCGACCAATGAGAAGGAAACATACGTGGCATGTAGTTTAAAGACCCCGGCTGACAATCACAGTAATGTTGGGGAAAAATGGCAAACGGGCAGACCAAGAAAGAGGAGGATGCGCTACGTTGCTGTATCCAAAACACAGGAAAATGGTTAAAGTTTGTAATTCACCACAGCTCGTGTTATTTACTGATGTTATCACACTGAGGTGTCTGTCTACTTACAGTTTAACTTTTCATTTTAAATTGAAACAGTAATCTTAAAACAGCAAAATGACCCTTGTGCAAATAAATATAGATATCAATAACAACTAAATACATTGCCAAGAACGTTTTACACAATTATTATACCAAATTAATCACAATATATTACTGATTCTAAATTATTTTGAGTATTTAAATACATCACACAGACTCTCACATCTCTATTTATCACTCTTGGTCACATTTTACTAAACATTGTTAAACTAATAAATAAACAGTTACCATAACAAACATTATCATAGTCATCATAGTAAAGCTGAGTTCTTATCTGTAAAGAGGAACACATTTAAAGACTGCAACTGCAATTGTCTGGAGCTTGGTGTTATTTACATTATCTATATATTTCAAGGGCAATTCTCATCTCTCTCATTGAATCTGCATGATGCCACACTCGCGCTCAACGCTGCCTCAGGGGCCGGTTGTACTACAGGGATCTGACACTGGATCCGGCTCCGATCTGAGTGGAGCTTCAGTGCTCTTCGAAGACTAAAGTCATGGCTTCGTAATTCCATGACTCAGTAGCGAATGAATAATATATCTATTTGCCACACTCATCACTCATGACAACATTGTGCCAACAATGTATTGTTTGAATGATTGCCGCATGAATGTCTTTGGATCTTTTAATTAAACATATGAGGGATGCAATGTTTTGTTATACTTGTGTAACATATTTTATTATTTCATATAGAATAATCTTCATACATGCCCCAGCTACAGAAACTGTATTTTTGAAACCAAAGTTACGACACTGACAGCGATGACTTGGGAGATATTCATGGTACGTACTGACATACTTGTTAGCATTAGCAATTGTATCCCGCGCTCTCCCTTTTCTTGTGTTAAGCTCCTGTTTGCATACAAAATAAAATAAGCAATACTGTTTCACGACTGTTGCAGATTCCTGATCCCAGTGCCGGTGTAACATCAGAAAATGCATCCCCGTCATTAAAATGCATCCCGGTAGCATTTGCTGATGTTGTTGTATATCAGATTTTGCACCTCATCAGGAAATGCATCCCATGCTATTATGCAGGGTCATTTATTGATGTTACAACGTTTCCATGGAAATATGCACCCCAACAATAACAAAGCATTTAAAAAATATATAAAGTACATTTTTGAAAATGTTAGTGGTGTATTTATGTTTTTAAGAGCTGAAGCAGCAAAAGAAAATTGTTGCTACACAATTCTTGTAAAACGTTAATGATTAACAGAAACACTTTGAATACCAGAACAAATCCACTAATTAACCCAGGTAAAAAGAAAATATTATTTTACTTAAATAGTAAAAAAAGGGAGTCCGTTTTCTAATACATTGCTTAATACCAACGTTATATTAAAAATAACATAAAGGTTTTGTAGACGTCTTCCATATACTGACAGTAACATGTAAAAATAACATATGGATATGTAAATATGAATGTATCTTAAATAAGGAACATTAGACATGTTCCCAGAAGGATTTATGTCTGTTGTCAGTGGAAAAGCTATAGGAACAACAGATATTAGCAAGACAGATATTACACATGTCAAGTTAACTGAAGAAGCAGAAAGAAATCTATCCTTATTAGTATGGGTGTCTATAGGTTTTTGGCAAGTAATTTCTTACTCACTGGATTTTTGAAAGAAAAATAGGCTGCCACTGAAATATATATATATATATATATATATATATATATATATATATATATATATATATATATATATATATATATATATATATATATGTAAAGTGTTTGGGGGTTATAACTAACACGAGTTGATGAAATGAACCTGTACATGATTATCATATGGTGATTAAGAAAAGAAAAAAAAAAAAAGTTTGGGTTTAAAAAGAATAAAATAATAAATGTAATTTTTCAATTGGGTTTTACACGACTCGAGGAGGGTGTACTGAAGGAGACAGTTGGAGGTTGTGTCTGAGCAAAATACTTTTGGAACTGTGTACAGGGAAACTGAAACTTTGGAAACGGACTTTGACTACAAGGGGGATTGTGATTTTGTTTTGGTGCACGGGGTAACAGGCATGTAGTATAGGGATGTTTATTGTTTAGTTAGAACCCAAAACCTGGTTAGGTTTTGATTTGTTTTTCATTTTGTAAATAATAAACATACGCTACAGCGTTTTCATTGAATCCTGGGCTTGACTCGTGAGTAAAGACAAGACAACACACTACAAGTATCAGTCACTATATATATATATATATATATATATATATATATATATATATATATCCTATGAGTGACAAATGTACTTAGGCAATAGCCATACTTTCTTGAAAATGCTGGCCGTTTAAATTAAGGGGAGAACCGTATGTTTAGTACCATCTGGCATTTTACAGTCACAGTTATTTCAGAAGTGTCCATCATAGTGCGATATTTTTTATTATTCAATATAGCATCCACTGACATTGTTTGTCTTTTGTAACTTGCTGCTATCAACATCTTTGTCCTGCTATCAGTTCTAAATATCTTTTTTTAAATTGTATTATGAAAGGTGATTTTTCATACTTGACATTCAGGGTGACAAAATTGGTGATGCTATTTTTTGTTTTTTTTGCTATTTTTTGTTTTGACCGATGCACAAGTTAACAGTGCAACTCTCTGCATTATGGTGGCAGTCAAAAAACATTCAAGCACCCTGCAAACACTTCCCCCCCTTCCCCAAGGTGGAATGAATTACTGGAATAGAAACAAACCTGATAATCTTAGACCACTGGTTTTGAATTAATTACATAATGTTATTAAATAACTAACTTTAAAATACTTTCTTTTTTTGTTTTCCAGTTTATTTAATTTCTCATATCAGGATTACTCCCTATAGAATCTTCTGTAGTTTGAATGCATCAGCACAGTTAGAAAACATTTTTCCCCAATCATTTTTAAATACAGGAGAAGACAGTTTATCAATATGTCATTAGCATGTACATGGTTTACTTATGTGGTGCTTGTAACATTTGATTGCCTAAATATATGTCATGACACTCAAGCAGTGATGTTTGGAGTTTATTCTGTTGCCTAGACTACTGTGACAACTCATATGATTTTTCAATCACAGCAGTGGAACAGATGATTAGCAGGTATATGAGGAAATGGTTTGGGGAACTAAACTGCATGGCAATAGTAGCTTTATATGGCAAAACAAGCTGCAGTTTCCTGAGGACAGTAGAAGTATGCAAAACCAAAGTTTGTGAAAATCTAAACGATTGAGTGGTCAGAATCCGTAACAGCCACTGTACATAGTGCAGATACCACTGGCCCCATGACCTGGGAGTTCCTGGAGACAAGGATGACAAGGTAAAACAATGCAGACCTTGCTGCTGAATGAAAGAGCTGTGGGGGCCTCAGTTTACAGAGTGGAGTTTGGAAACAGAGGTTTTGTAAACAGGCAAGGTGAGATTATTGCAAGGTGTGGGAGTGGGGGCATGACCCAACAACATCATTATTGAATAGTAGGAGACAAAAGAGAGAGCCATCAAGTGCATCGAGATGAAGAGCAATTGAAAAGGGTTAAAGGATATTCACTGTGAAGCTACCTTGAGGTGTCTGCCTGTTGATCCTGTCTGATGAACTTCTGACCCATTGAAAGAGGAAAGTGATATGGAGGAGTGATGAAGTGGGTAGTTATTTTTTTATTGTTCCATTTCCCAAGAGCCAGGGTGGGATTTATGGGGCATGGTTCAACCTCTCAAAGGGTTAGTAAGTTTGTTAGTTTGGTACTCGGGTGACACTCTCTTCTAGAACTGTTTGATTAAGCAGCAAAGATCTGAAGAGTGGTGTTTACCATCTCAAGATCCCTGAGGAATTCTGTCTGTCATAAACCATTCATAATCATAAATGCTGAGTTAAAACTATTGTACATATTTTGTCTAAGGTCTTCCTCTGTGTTATTATTTTAATTTAAAGATGTACAGTACATCTTTGACGGACACATATCCTTATGTCTTTACAGATTTAAGAAAATAAATAAGAAAAACTGTTAAGGATGATGCAATAATGTTCTTTTGTATGTGATGCCTAATTCAAGAGAACACTTTGCAAAATATAACTTCTTAAAATAGCCAGAAAACCAAAAAAACGATGTTAAGATTTAGTTGAATGTTTTACAGCTCTAATCAGATGGAGCAGCTCTTTATTTTCACATCACGTAAATTTATGACAAACATGCAGTCCCTGAAGTGAAGCTCAGTGATTCAGTGGATGGTGCCAAGGCATGAACTACAATGCACCAAACATTCTCCCTGTTCCTTACATTCTGTGTCTAGGCCACCAGTGGAGCTTAAAACAAAACTCTAATGGCAGGGGTGTGGAATTCATAACACCTGACACCCAGGACAACAAGACTTATGAATAACAGAAGTTTTACCATTATACTTTCCCCTTCAGGCAAGTACTTTTTTCTTCTTTCGTCAGAACATTCTGTTGGAAAAATTCCTGTAGATTTCTAGGGAGTCACACAAGGTCCTGAAAACTGTGGAAATGCGGAATTCTCGCACATACAAATGACAATGTTTAAAATAACTCTAAAGCTCAAAGCAAAAATATATACAGAGTACACAAATACACATAACTTTTTAATTCACAAACTTTCAGTCACACACAGTAGCAAACGCATTTAAATTAATGCATTGCCTTTGGCTACATTAGGAGCCCAGTAAAGTTTGAACGCCAGCTCTAGGAAGAATATTTAACATACTAAGAATTACAAAGAACCTTTAAACTATTTTATATGTAACAGTTTAGCAATGTATTTATTTTTTAAAAAGCTACTTATTCGGGTGGTTGTCAGTAGGTTTGTAAAGTTATAGATTGACTTAATTATTTGTAATAAAACTTTTCGCTGTGACACAGACAGCGCAACACCCACAAAACAAAATTATTTCTCTTTATCTAATGGCCATATAGGAAACCAAAATGGATTGTACCAACCCGGTCCGTGCTGGTCGGCAGGACTTTTGTTTTGTCTAGTTTGTTTGTCTTGTTTTGTCTGGTCCTGTGCCTTCATGTTATCTGTAGTATCTGTGGGTGTGTGTGTTTGTGAGCCGACCCATGAGAGTATTGGTTACTCCAGGGAGGCTGGAGGGAGGGCTTTGGTTGGCTGGTTTGTACAAGGAGGCAGGTGCAACGGGGGATATAGTTTAGGGGGTGGGAGGGTGTCTGGGGTCTTTGCTCTGTGTGAGCTGTGACAAAGAGACAACCAGAGCCTGTGTGTGTGTGTGCGTGTGTTAGAGCGAGCGAGTTTGATTGTTTTAGTGGTGTGGTCCTGACCCAAACACGGACCCTGCTCAATTAATAAATTAGTTATTATTTGAGACCGGCGAAAAGCCAATCTTGTAAATTGTGACTGGCATGGATGGGGCTGAATCCTTTGTTTTCCAAAGGATTCAACCCCATTCCCATCCGTTGTAGCTCGTGGGAATGTGGCTGGAGCCTTAATAAGGTAATTGTTTAAAAAGTAATTAAGGCTCCTGCCACAGTATAAAAGACCCACTCCGGACTCAGAAAAAGGAGAGTTGTTAGATTATGTCCTGTTCACAGTAGCATTATTATTATTATTATTATTATTATTATTATTATTATTATTATTATTTATTTCTTAGCAGACGCCCTTATCTCCGCTTCATCACTCCCCATAGAGCCCTATGGGAACTGTCAATCAACATCCAGGCTGGTGATTGCCCCTCAGGGCAGGGCTAATGAGGGTGTGCACTTCCATAATCTGTCCGGGGGGGAAACAAAGACTCTCAGCTTGCGTTTTGGGATAGGAGCCCCCCATGCACGTTACACAGCTCCCCTCTTAAGTTCCCTCATCCCCGAATCTCAGTCTCAGAAAAGTGCAGGGGGTCTGCATCGGCATCCAGGCCGAGCTGAAGTGTCATGGCCCCCCATGGCCAGAGGCAAAGAAGGGTCCGCCTCAGAGTGAGTGGGACCGGTGGGGGAAGGGGCCTGGGGCTCGAACATATTTGCGTCCCACTTCTGATCACCAGTGTAACGTCCTCGAAAATCACAGTGACTCAGAGGCTGAAACAGGGCTAAACACCACGTTTATTGGCACTGATAAGCGCACGGAATATAACACATACATCAAATAAACAGCTGTGTGCTGCCACAGTAATTGTAAGGTTGCTGTTGGCCACAACCACACCGTAACTAGTTCTGGATACTCTAATCCACACGATGCTCCTTCACAGTTCATGTCCATTCGCCAAGAGAGTGTGAACATGGCCACTCCTTATAACTTATAACTCTCGCTAGTCCCGCCCCCTTCTCCGCAAGTCTCTCTTTTAAATGTATTGATTTTATTTTTTAAAAAATAATGAAACAAAACCTAATATTTTGTTTTTATTTCTAACAACCTTTTTTTCATCAAGAAGGTATTTTCTTTGTTTTGTGTTGAACTGCAGAGACACCATCTTTCTCATGGCTGAAGAGAGTTTTTTTTCCTTTTACCAGGTCTTAAGTAAGTTATTTCTTCTAAACTCCATTGTACCATAATACTGATTTTATTACAGGTACTATCTTTGTGATTTCTTGCACACACCGTTGGTCCAAAAAGAACATTTTCTATTCTGGAACATCTTCCAGTAGTCCCATGGTAATTAATCTTGGCATAGCATAGCATAGCATAGCACACATTCTATATTTCAAGCACCAGGTAGGCATTAGGCAATGTATACCATGCCATACACAAATTAAATACGCTGTAATTTGGAAATCTCTATATACTATAAACATTGTAACAAACTGCGCGTATAAAACAAATACTTATCCACTAGTCGAAGTTAATAAGCAGGTATTTTTGGGGACTGGGGCACCTTTTCCCATTGAATTTGAAAATAATCTTGATTAACTGCATGGCACAACAAAATTGTGGTGGATGCTCCTTCCCTTATGTGTATTTTTTTCTTTTGGTGTTATTTATTTTTATTTTTATTTTTATTTTTTGTAATGGTTTGCCAGGATTAACCAATTAACTAATACGTATATAAAGCAGTACTTTTAAATGTTGAATCACAATTTCCTGTGTTTATTTGAAAATAAGATGATGATAGGAGACCATCTGCCAGGATTACCCTTATGAACTAATAAGTAAATAACGCAGTACTTTTAAATACTGAACCACAATTTCCTGTGTTTATTTGAAAATAAGATGGAGATAGACCTTCCTAAGGATTACATTTTACTTATGGCTCAGATATCTACATAGTGACATTTAAAAAGTACCAATTACAAAGGCTATGAAAACTGTTTCATTATTTAATGCTAACACAGCATTAAAAGGCCAGAATCCATCATTTATCTTTACACAGTTGTTGTTTGTTGTGTATTTCAGATTATTTTGGTAAAAGTTGTATAAGGATAGCTGCACCATAATTAAAATCTATTCATCAAAAGTGCAGACTTAAGCTTCTTCCCTTGTATACCATCCAGAGCCAATCACGCATGCTTTGGCTTGCAGAATTAGGAGGTTAAGTAAGCTCTGTTGTAGCTCAGGAAGAAAAATATAAATTAACATAGAAAATATTACACTCTACATGGCGCCAGAGCTGCACTATGCAATTTATTTTGCAAAACTGCAAAAAAGAACTCTGCTGTTATTTTAGAGTACAGAACTAGAAATAAACAACTCATGGGTTTATCAAGGACTCAAGGATTTCAGTAGTCATGTTTAGTTGTATGACAAATTAAATGTTCATGCAATACCAAACGGTCAATGGGCATTGTGACACAATTTACTCACATTGCGATTCTTCCCTACTTCATACAGCATATCCTCATTCTGAAAATCCTCAGCCTGACTGGCACCAATTTTCACACATTTCTTAAAACTAATTTGCAACTTGGAATGTGTTATTGGTGAGATGTGAAAATTTAAAATTATGACATTTAACAGAATTATGAAACTGATGTGGCAGCCACAGCACAGCATTTATAAATATTTTATAGATATTTAGACCCTGTCCACACTATGCTTTTAAACCATATTAGTTGCCTTTAAACCGACTTAAAAGTGTGAAACACGGGTAGCGTCCACACTAGACACCGTTTAATACCATACTCGAGAACCAGACTCAAGACCACCAATTAGATCGCATCAGGAAGTGTGGTTTGTCAGACGTGTGGACGCTGTAATACCAAACTATATTTTTTGTTTATCCTCCAATATCCCAAAATGCCTTCTGATATGTTATGGCATATGAACATAACAAATACAGTACTCAGAACAGGATTTCTGGAGAATGTGCTTTTGACCATCGTGGGGAAACACTGATGTAGCTATGTGCTCTGTCTCTGGCATTTTTTGAATTATACATTTATATATATATATATATATATATATATATATATATATATATATATATATATATATATATATATATATATATATATATATATACACCAAGTTTCAATTGGCCCTTGTGTTATTTATTTTGATGTAATGCAATATGCATTTCCTAACACAAGATTTGCTGTGGGATTACAGGAGATAAGGAAGTGTTTTTCTGTCTCAGTTAGGTACCAGTTTTTAAATTTGCCCCTTGAATTTGAAGTTGGAATGTGCCAAAACCTAAAAAAAACTAGTACAATGACAGTAAGAAGAAAAGACTATTCAAATTTGTTTAACATGTTAATCCATGATGAAGTGAATTGCTGATTATAAATGGATTGAAAAAAGCAAATGTAAGTGTTGCTGCATGAATAAATTAGGAAGCACAAAGATAAGAATATTCTAGCTTTATATTCAAGGCTACTTTTATGTATTTTATAAGTTGCATGAAAAAAAAAAAAAAAAAAACCACGACCAAAAGACAACTTGTGAGCTATTAAAAGGCACTGCACATTGTAAATATTTGTGGGTTTTATTTATTTTTAGTTTCTTTAATATAAACCCTGCTCTAAACACAGCTTTTGTCCATGGACGTCCTGCGTTCTGCCTGCTTGAACATCAGTGTAAAAGCATGTTATGAAGCCCTTGTCTTCTTTTATCTTCATTTTAACAGATTGTGCGGCACTGTCTTATTAACAAACTACCTTACCGGCAAAGTTCAAATGATAAGTGTGCCACTGCTTCCCCAGGTCATTTTTCATTACTGTCCTAATTATAACAAATAAACCCTTATTCTCAAAATATAATGTATTTGTTAACTGGAAATTATGGAATTAACAGAGAAGATACTATAGAGATTATCGTTCAATATGTATCTTGCAAAACGAGTTGTGTTTACTTATTAGTCGTAGTGGTGGTCATATTTCAAACATGTATTGTTTTGAATTTATATAGTTTTTATAAACACTTAAGAAAATGCTGACGTGAAATGACGTGAAACAGTAACAAACTACCTGCTAGTAGGCCAAACTAACTGCAAACTTACTTTAACCTAGAGTAGTGAATATATTTGGCTACAACATGTGTTTGATTCTGTTTTTTTTTTTTTTTAGCTATACCATTTTAATTGTTTTTATTAAACAAACATAAAAACACCTTAAGAGATACAAATGGCAAAATCATAGATGAAGAGAAAAAGGTTTTACAAAGGAGGATACAGGCAACATGCCCCACATGTCGACCTGTTTCTATCCAGTTTTAAATAACTTTAGCATAACCGAGGCAGAAGTGTTAAATGGACTAGGAGCTCTTAAAATAAACAAATCCCCTTTGCTGGATGAGTACTCCCAATAGTATTCAAAGAAATGAAAAAGTTATCTACAAACCACTAACCAAGATCATGCAACAGTCTCTTGAGACAGGGGTTGTACCGACAGACTGGAGAATTGCAAACGTAATACCGATCTGTAGTGAAAAAATTAAGCTGACAAATGGTTTGTGATTCAAAAACACTTTATGTACAAGAAAGGTATACCTCCAATACAATCATATAAACACGATATTTAAACTGACTTTGGACAAGGCCTCAGTACAGCTCAGTGCATATGTTTGTATCAGAAAGCATAGGTATCCATGGAGTCAATTTGAAAGAGATGAAAAGACTGACAAAACTTTACAATGTTTGGCATTTATACCTTTTGTAAGCAATTGTTGACTCCACTCCCATTTGTCTTACTTCTGTCCAATGATAGGGGTTTCCACTCTATCATTGCACATTCCCTCTGCAGGGGAAAGGGGGGGGGGGGGGGGGGGGGTTGATTACCACGTTGTACATAGCAGGGCGCATCCATCTTGTCTTTCAGTTCCCCTCTCCCATCTCACACTATCTCTGCTAATCTGCCTTTTGGCGTTTAGCTCAGACACCTATCTGTGACTTTGAGTCGTGTTAGGCTATGCAAAACTGCACATACCTGGTTCTGCCGATGGGAAATGAAAGAACTCGAAACTACAATACTGTATAGAAACTTAATATAAAAGCATATTAAAGCAATTGAATTAGTAAAACTTATAATTAATAACATAATTAATACCTCATGCAGAAAGCCATTACTACAGATCCACAAAAAGGGAGACAAAATAGAACCAGGTAACTACAGACCAATAAGCCTGACTTCTAATATATGTAAATTTATGGAAACTATAATAAGATCCAAAATGGAAAATTACCTATATGGTGACAGTCTCCTGGAAGACAGTCAGCATGGTTTTAGGAAAGGGAGAGCGTGTCTAACTAACCTGCTTGACTTTTTTGAGGATGCAACATGGATAATTGCAAAGCATATGACATGGTTTATTTAGATTTCCAGAAAGCTTTTGACAAAGTCCTGCATAAAAGATGAATTCTCAAACTGAACGCAGTAGGGATTCAAGGAAATGCATGCACATGGATTAGGGAGTGGTTAACAGGTAGAAAACAGAAACTACTGATTAGAGGAGAAACCTCAAAATGGAGTGAGGTAACCAGTGGAGTACCACAGGGATCAGTACTAGGTCCTCTGCTATTCCTAATCTACATTAATGAGTTAGATTCTGGTATAGTAAGCAAACTTGTTAAATTTGCCGACAACACAAAAATAGGAGCAGTGGCAAACACTGCTGAAACAGCAAAGTCCATTCAAAATGATCTAGACAGCATTCAGAACTGGGCAGACACATGGCAAATTACATTTAATAGAGAAAAGTGTAAGGTACTGCACACAGGCAATAAAAATGTGCATTATAAATATCATATGGGAGATACTGAAATTGAAGAAGGAATCTATGAAAAAGACCTAGGAGTTTATGTTGACTCAGAAATGTCTTCATCTAGACAATGTGGGGAGGCTATAAAAAAGGCCAACAAGATGATCGGATATATTGTGAAAAGTGTTGAATTTAAATCAAGGGAAGTAATGTTAAAACTTTACAATGCATTAGTTAGACCTTATTTAGAATATTGTGTTCAGTTCTGGTCACCTCGCTACAAAAAGGATATTGCTGCTCTAGAAAGAGTGCAAAGAAGAACGACCAGAATTATTCCAGGTTTAAAAGGCATGTCATATGCAGACAGTCTTAAAGAATTTAATCTATTCAGTCTTGAACAAAGAAGACTACGCGGCGATCTGATTCAAGCATTCAAAATTCTAAAAGGTATTGACAATGTCGACCCAGGGGACTTTTTCGACCTGAAAAAAGAAACAAGGACCAGGGGTCACAAATGGAGATCAGAACAGAACAGAAAATAGGAGGCACTTTTTTTACACAGAGAATTGTGAGGGTCTGGAACCAACTCCCCTGTAATGTTGTTGAAGCTGCTTGATGAGATTCTGGGATCAATAAGCTACTAACAACCAAACAAGCAAGATGGGCTGAATGGCCTCCTGTCGTTTGTAAACTTTCTTATGTTCTTAATCATTTGTTGGCTCCAACCACATTCCCACGTGTTTTGACGGGGAGAAATTTAACCCCCTCCCTGCCAACCCAATATTCCTCACACGAAACACTGCCACAATTATGTTAATGTATTTTAAGTTTTAATTGTTTGGGATGTGCTAATAATTAATTTGACAATGAGACATGCCAGAGCTGCTTAAATAACATTTATCAACTGCCCTGTGAAGTACTATAAAGTGATGTTAATGTGTGAGTTTGTACTGCACTATTGCCTACAATACTCATGCGACAAAGCAGTTATTTTCAGTTCAGATTATAGGCCTATTCATCCTCCTAATATAATATAATATAATATAATATAATATAATATAATATGATATAATATAATATAATATAATTATCTTATTATATGACTTTTAAACTATGACACTGGATCTTTAACCATAAAACCCATCTGTCTCAGTTTGCAAAGGTATGGTTACACAAACAAATGAAATTAAGGACAGTAGAAAAAAACTTAATTTGATTGAATGTCCTTAGTGCAGTGGTTTATTTCTTGATATCTGGTTAACAATAAGCAAATTAATCTAGGCTATGCACTCTTGAAGGGGTTTGATATAGAACAGGCGTCTCCAGCCCTGGTCCTGGAGAGCCCCTATCCAACAGGTTTTATAGGTGTCATCAGTGGCTAAAGATCTGGAACACCTGTTAATCTTGACTAATTAAGCCAATAATTGGTTCAATTAAGTAACTGAGAGATTGGTTGAAACAAAAACCAGCAGCCACAGTAGCTCTCCAGGACCAGGGTTGGAGACTCCTGATATAGAACATACATAATACAAGAGAGCACTGGGTGTTTCAGCTAATAATGGTAGGAAAAACAGAGCAAATACAATAAATGTGTTCTTTTTATCAAATTCCAAATGACTACACAATTAAAAATACAATTATTATTATTATTATTATTATTATTATTATTATTATTATTATTATTATTATTATTATTATTATTATTATTATTCAAAATAATGGAAGGCCTGTAACTAATGTCAGTATTTTCTATAGTTTTAACACATTTTTAACAGTATACATAGAAGACCGAACAGAAAGTCATTAAAGATGTTATCGGCTATACTAACCTAACAAGGCCAAGTTGATAACAGACCAGTGTTTCCATTGATTTTTATATCATACGGGTAGTTGTACTAAGATGGGCCCATCGCAGCGCTGCATTTTACTTGCGACAATTCGCAAAGTATACATCTTGTCGTATGTACTGTGAAATATTTCACCGATCTTTAGGTTTGTAGCCCCTTTAAAACAGACTCAGACACAAGATCTGCTGTGTTTGAATATTATTATTTATTATTATTATTATTATTATTATTATTTGTTTATTTAGCAGACGCCTCTATCCAAGGCGACCTACAGAGACTAGGGTGTGTGAACTATGCATCAGCTGCAGAGTCACTTACAACTACGTCTCACCTGAAAGACAGAGCACAAGGAGGTTAAGTGACTTGCTCAGGGTCACACAATGAGTCAGTGGCTGAGGTGGGATTTGAACCAGGGACTTCCTGGTTACAAGCCCTTTTCTTTAACCACTGGACCACACAGCCTCTGTGCAGTTTTAAAATTTACAGAAATAAAAGAAATGAAAACAAAAACAAAAACCTAACTCACGCTGGAGTACTTACTAAACTTTTTAAATTTCAGTCCCTAACTATCATCGGACGACTAAGCCGTTTACCAATTAGAACAAAACACCACACAGGTTTCTTCACCATGACAGCCTCGTTTCACACAGACTGGAGACTGTCCTGAACAAACATGTTTGTCCTGCTTTATACCTGCCTGCTGATTGCAGGCAGGTGACCTTCACTGGTAATCAGAGCCAGGTGAACCCCATCCTGGCTCACTCCCGTGGCATTCTGGGGGATGTAGTCTTTTGGCCCCTCCGTGACCTACATCTTCCTCTCTTCCTCCCCCTAGTCTGCCACAGTACTAAGAGAAAATATGTTAATAAAGAGAGCCACAATATACTCATTTAAATATTTGTTGTGTCATCTTGGCGAGATCTTTAGAATTGCGAGAGTCGTGCAACATTTTGTTATGAATAGATAATGAAAGGCAATTTAATCCCATCAGATTCTATAGTGGGGCACCCACCTTCACCCCTTTTTGTATCAAAAAGCTTTTCATAATCATACAGTAGCCCGTCACTAAACCGGACTTGTTTGTCCGACAAAACGAGGTGTCGGGTTTAAAATAAATACAATACAATCGCACACACATACATTTATAGTGCTCAATGCATTTTAAATGTATAAATCATTACGCTGAAATAACACGAATGTGTCCTGGGTACACTACACATTACATGATGTAAAAATATAAATCTGTACAGTAGGCCTATACAGTATTAAAACCATATGAATACCTAGCACACTTTCTTTTTACTTTAGCCTGTATCATGCTGCTGCATTGTACATATTAGTGTACAATGCAATATTTTTATTATTATTTTTAACATGGCCTAATTAGTAGCCTAGACAATTAACACAAAATAGATCATGGTGCAGCATTGACAAGTTATGATATTTACAGGAGGACAGTCAATTCTCGTTAATACAAATGTCAAGGGATCAGCAACAGATTTTGCATTATACCACTAATTTGTATTATCATAAGTAGCCTGTAAGCCAAATGTATACTGTCAGTTTTTATTAACTTAGTCAGGGGTGCAGCGCTAAATTGTGCACAATTACAAACCACCTGCACATTAATAGAATAGGTGTGTTTCCTATTCCTATACAGATGTTCAGAATGAGCTGGAGGGGTTAGTGGCAAATGTGTGAAGTTTATTGCTCCCAACCTGTTGGGGAAACCAGAAATGTTATAAAAAATTGTTTCCAAGGCTTGTAAGTACACCCTAATTTTAGGGAAAAATAGGTATTTGGGTGTTCACCTCAAGAATGCATTGAGTACAACTGGCAACACACGAGAAAAAGCAGACTGGGAAATGCCAGCAACAATTGCGACTGTTTAAAACGTTCTTTCAAAAGTTCTTAACAAATTGATGCAATTGTAAGTGTCGCAATTGCCGGCAGCTTTAGTGCATCTCATTATAATATTTGAGAACCCTCATTTGCACTCCACCTCTCCACCCCCTTTTTGCGAATGTATGCAGGAATGCCCATAATGACATATTCACCTAAGGCTGAACCGCAAAGCAAAACTGATGCCACAAGTCGCTTACAGCATTTGCAACTAGTTTGAGACTATTGCAACAGCCGCAACACTTTACTACCCCACAGTGTTTTTGATCAAACAGCCACAGTATTTTATGTATGTAAGCGTTATGCCTCATTAGACCATAGATTTCAACATGATAGCCATATGGAGTTTTCCCTGTAAAAGCATCAATGTGGGAAAAGCATCAGCTGAAGACCTCTGTGTTGAGTAATTCTCATGTAGATTCCACAATGTGCTGAAGCGCCTCCACGGGCATCCTGATATACCATGGTTGTTTTTTTGCCGACATGGTTGACTGGATTTCACACAGCTGCTCTTACACTGAGTTCTTTTGATAAGGGAATAACTCAGGTTTTTCAGTGCTGAAAAAGGGTTTGAAAAACAGGTTTGTAACTAAAGAATGGGCAGAAAAATTCACTTTGGGTATATGACTATTTTCCTGGGGACATGGTAGCATGGCTCAGAACAGTAGATTAGTGGTGTTATCTGTGGCACTAAGACTTATGTACACCCCCACCCCCTAAAATGTTGACTCCATCGAGTTGTATTGTTCAGTGGTGTATGCCTAATGTTGACCCCTCCTAAGAAATATAGTATTTAACAAACTGCAGATGTTTCCAAAAATCTAATAATTGAGATTTAAATTTAAATATTCAAGATACAAATGTGATTGTTTCAGCTAATAGTCATAGAAATAAGTTAACTGTAAGATAATACTATAGATGAAGCCAAGTTCTTAAACAAACTCAACTTTTGTATAAATCAATTCTCATCTAGCTTCTGTTCAGTCAGTTTGTACTCCTTTTGCAGACATCAGCTGTCTATAATTACAGCATTAACTTAATCTGACTGCACTGATGCTCGGTAACTACATTTCAATTTAGTTTGTCTCAATCCAGTTGCATTTCATTGATCCTATTATGTTCTATAGAAAAGGGAATTACTTTTCAAATACTGAAATCCTTCTGTCTCTGAGAGAGCTGGTAATACAGTATTTTGTTTGTTAATTTGAAGTTCTCTCTTTCTGAACAATCTATATAAAGAATACAATACGAAGACCTCAACTGGTCAAGATGTTTTTATTTGTCCATAAGGAAAAAGGTGGGTACAAAAAAAAACGCTTTTGGAAACCCAGGACCCATGGTTTGGAACACAGGTGATGTAATTGTTATCCATTAGTTGATAGTATTAAACATCACTAAGACCACCTTTTAGCATTTCAGTTGTTTGAACATTTCAGTTTGAATATCTCTCCATCAAAATCATCCAAAGCAAAAATTGCTTGTCATATCTTTATTTTAATTTTTTTAATTTAGTAATTGCCAATTATTTTATTATTTTCTCCCAATTTGGCATATCCAATTATTTTTAGGCTCAGCTCACCGCTACTACCCCCGTGCTGACTTGGGAGCGGCGAAGATGAACACACGCTGTCCTCTGAAGTGTGTGCCATCAGCCGACTTCTTTTTTCACTCTGCAGACTCACCGTGCAGCCACCTCAGAGCTACAGTGTCGGAGGACAACATAGCTCTGGGCAGCTTACAGGCAAGCCCGCAAATGCCCGGCCAAACTACAGGGGTCGCTGGTGCCCGGTGAGCCGAGGACACCCTGGCCGACCTAAGCCCTCCCCCCCTGGGCGGCACTCAGCCAATTGTGCGCCGCCCCCTGTGAGCTCCCATTTACGGTCGGCAATAGAATAGCCTGGACTCGAACCGACGACCTCCAGGCTACAGGGCACATCCTGCACTCCACTCGGAGTTGCTTGTCATATCTTAAGGAATTTCCATTATGCTCAGCAGTGGATTTGGAGTGGAATTATTGTTCTTTTGTTGCATCTTATATAACACCATCAAATGCTTTTTATGGATATTTTTTGCAAACCTCAGGATCAGCATTGAACTTCTAAGCTCTAGGTATCTAGTTATCCCTGTTACACACTTTGTCCACATTCTGCTTGTTTTCTAGAAGGGGACCCACAACCAATAGCAAGCCTATTCTCTTTCTTCTCTGTTCCCATTACAACAAAATATAGTCCTATTTAGAAGCCAATCACTGCCCCATAGTGTTGGACTGTACACCATTTGATTGAAAGATGATGATGAATAAAATGAATTCAGCAAGCAGCCTGGTGGCCACCCTAAAATCTGCTTGATCCAGATGATGGTCATATGAAGCCATGTGGAAGGGTGGTGGGCAATTTACTGACACACACGGGAGACAGAAGTTTTATTTGAAAGCACCGCAATGGTGCCCAGTTTTATTAGTTTTGAAATATTTTTCTTTTAGCCCTCAGAGGGCGTTGTTGTCCTTGGCCTGAGTACCGGCAACGGTACACAGGACCACAGGAATACCAATACCGGTAAAACTGGCGCACTCACAGGTGCTCAAACTAATAATGAAAACCAAAGGCAAAAGAAAAAAGGAAAATAAAACACAGTAATAAAACTGCAAAACAAAAGTGCTGCTTACACAGTGCCCCCACTGCCGCTAAGCCAGTTAGAACGGGCCACCGACTGACACTCAGTTATCCTATACACTGGGGTGGCCAGAGTTCCCCGTACAAACACGTCCCCTTGGGTACGTAATTATTTATTTCTTCTGCGAGAGAGAAAGGAGACACACAGGGTTTAAAGATAGGCTAAGGGGAAATAACCAGCACCCCTAGGTCATTTTACTTACCTGAGTGTACGTTTTCCTGACAGCCATTTTCTTTGCCCCGCTTTCCAGGTTCATCGACGGTGTTGGCCGGTCGGCAGTTGGAGGTCCGGGCGGTGGGCGTGGTGAGGTCCGCGGCGGGTTCGGGCTGCGAGGGAAGTGAACGTCGGGGAGAGGGGTCTCTTGGGACTCCATGGAGCTATCAGAGACCGATTCCTTCTTTTTGGCTTATCCGCCATTTTGGACAGTAACTTTTCACTTTATTTATTTATTTTTTTGAGAACTACCAACAGGAGGGGACTGCCTGGTGTGGTTTTTATTTTTTGTGGCTTTCCCTATCTTTTGATTTTTTAAAACTTGTTGCTGTGTGGTTTTTAGTATTCTATTTTAACCCTGTTGAGAAACAATAAGAAAAAAATTACCTATCCAAGCATTCAGTGTGTGTATTGGAACCCGGGGATAAAAAGAACCTTCATAGGGGAAATTACTATCTACTCAGTCATCAAGGTCCTTGTCCTTGCCAAACCCAATGTGGCGTAGTCGTTACAAATTCTACAAGCAGGTTTACTACGGTTACCCCTGGTCAC
Source organism: Acipenser ruthenus (assembly GCF_902713425.1). Lineage (NCBI taxonomy): Eukaryota > Metazoa > Chordata > Actinopteri > Acipenseriformes > Acipenseridae > Acipenser > Acipenser ruthenus. The sequence continues at coordinate 13,572,287 of NC_081194.1, forward strand.
CCCACCCATGACATACAGTATATTGTAGCACATACAATCTGGATGGTTTATCTAGGGACCAGAGGGGCTTAAAAAAATCAATATCATATGTGCCCTTTCTAAGTTTGAAAGCTAAAGCCTATGTTTTAAAGGTTTGCTCCAGAAATGTCTGAATGACTATTAAGTACAGTACCATTTTAGAAATGTCAACTTTGAATAGAGCATGTTGTGATTTTCAGCTGGTTATGCTGGTATTCTAAAAGTCTTCAGTAAATTGATTGTTGTCTTCTGCCTCTGGTTGGATTCAATTGGCCAGCTGGGTAGCCAGTAAGAAACCAATTCATGTCTATACCAATTTCCAACTCTTTCAGGTCACTAGATCACCAGGCATTTCTAAATATTTATAGATTACATTTGACTTCAAACTAAATAATGCTCTCAATCTAAATGTGTATTAATAGGCTAGAACAAAAATGTATAAAAAAGCAAATAAGTCTGTTATTCATATCCTTCATGTTCCATTAATGTGCTATATTGACAAGTGCTCTTCGGATAAACAAATCACAGCAGGGACATTCTGACAGGGGAAAAAAAAAACATAAGCACAATCTCCATTCATCTATATTTGGTTGTATAAAACCACTTAGGTAAAGCTAGTTTTTACAGTGTTGTTTTTTTATAACTTGCTTCCTAATGTCCTAACCCCTCTTCTTCATTGATAACACACACGTGAAAAAACAAATTGAAGAAAAATCAATTTCATTAATAATATTATATTCATAATACAACAGACCATTGCACATACATACACAAAGATCACAATCTCAGACTGCATTCATTTATGGGTTGAAAACTTAAATAAAATCTACAGTTTATCTGACTACACTCAAATGAAACCTGAAAGATCTGTTTCATTTCACCTGAACATCTGCTCTTTGCTTCAAGAAGAAATCTTATCTTATATACCAAAGCCTCCTTTAAAGCAGACCAAAGAAAACACCAGCTGGACTACAGATGGTTAGAACACGTTTATCATCTCAAACACAATTCTAATCCATATGACAGAAAGGTGTATAGAACTAGTATACAGTAGAACACTACCTGCTCTACAAAACATTTTGAGGATCAGGTGGTGTGAAAAATGCTTCTCTAATTAATGCCTTCAGTTCTTATGCAAAGACCCACCTTTTTCACTGTTGGCAGTATATTCTATATTGAAACATAAAATACAAACATCTTCAACAGAATTCAAGTTGATGATATTGATAATATTACTGGTGCCAAGTAGCTACTGTGCAGTTATGCCGCATTTGAAAAATTAAGCTGACTTTAATGTTTAGCATATACAGTATATGTTTGCAATTAAGAAACATGATGGTGCAATAAACTGTATTTGAACTTACAATACATTGTAAATCAGTTCACATTAACATAAGTCAGTCAAGCTCACTATTACAATAGATTAACAAAACAGTCCATTAACTTCATTACTGCTCATTTATTTGCAAAGTCAGTTCCCTACTGATACAAGCATTATTATATTACTCTCAATTTCAATAGGGTACGCAATGTTTTACTGATCCACTTAACAATGAAATCAACCCAAAAAACACATTCAAGATAAAACTATGGATCACATACATTACAGACCTGTACATTACTGGAAAAGGGAATTTTAGTTTTGTATAACATACCTATATTCTGATTAGGCAGGTCTAATTTAAATAAAATATATATTTTTGTCAATTAGGACTTGTTTCATATCAAACATCATAATTCAGATTAATATCAAGCCCCTGAAATAACTTTTAAATAGAATCGGTTCCTCCAGATGGCAGCAGCGTCACGTTGTTATTTTTCCAGTGGTGGAGAGCTGTCCAATGTACTGCTCTCACTCTCAGAGACACGGTAAGCCTACAAAATTCTAACATGTTGCTGCCAGAAAGTTAAAGTATAACTTGCATGTATACAAAAGGTTTAAATGATTTAAAAAGCATGCCTTATGTTTATTCTAAAGTAAATTATTTTTTAATCATTTACACCTTTTGTGTACATGCAAAAAAGTCTATTATTCTTGTACACTGCAGTTATACCTCCTTTCAAACCTATATATATATATATATATATATATATATATATATATATATATATATATATATATATATATATATATATATAGGGTGCAGTGTATAGACTATATACCTATATCTACATTTTATTTTACATAATAATATTTTTTATACAATATTTATGATGGTTTTAAAATCTGCAAACATACATTTTTCATCTGCCACCCCTACATAGGGAAGAAGTAATAGTAGTATTTAATAAAGCCCCGAAATCGTCTTTAAGACCCTAAAGAAGCATGATGTCTGTTATGCTTCTTTGCCACATGTTCACCAAAAAAACAGAATAAATGTACCGGTACATGTTTTTCTTCCATCTATCATTTTGACTTCGAGCTTCAGTAATCTTATGAAAGAGCTGAGGAGGTGGAGTGGGGCTGTTGGCAACAAATGTACAGGCAAACTGAGTTACAAATTCATTGGCCTTCTTGTTAAACATTTCGTGAAACAGGTCTGATGATAAATCTACAATACATATATGTAACTTTTTTTTTTGTTTGTTTTTTTACTTAATCTGCCACACATAAAGTTACTGGGTAAAATATCTGCAGGGACAGAGCAAGTGTAATATTAAAAATACCTGTCATCGTAGCTGTGATATGTCTAATTGTTTATTCATATGAATCACTGCATAGAAAGGATAATCTTCAGTACCAACACCAGTCTAATGGCTGCTGCTAAACAGTAGTCTACAGAAACCAAATCTGGGTGAAAATTATTTTTACAGTTTTTAATATTAATTTTGTTATTTTTGTTATGGAAGGGGCGACAGGAGTTTGTCTTAAAAATCTAGTTCGAGAGCAGTATTAACTTGGGCGTATCGATTAGCATTTAACTGCTGAGCAAATAGATGGAATCAATTATCTTGTGATTCATAAATTACGACTTCCTCAACTCTGTACCCTGCAAAACGTCGTTTAAACCCATGTAGTTGACTTACAGTAACAGGTAATCATTCAAGCAACTTGGCGTTGACAAACACGTGCATTTAATCTATATTTATTTTCGAACTTGAAAGAGAACTGAGAAAGCTGATCTTGGCTGCAAAGTTACAGTGCTGACTCTCCATCTGTTTTCCTTCCCCTATGTGTTATGATGGTTGAGTCCAGCTCCTTCTACTGGTAACAGGCTGTCTATTTTATTTTCTCTCCTATTCTCTGTAACACATTCTGTCTCTGCTTGGATCAAGCCAGCCTCTAGGATCTCAGCGCTGTACAATCTCTTATAACTGCAGTGGCTCTTCTCGATGATATGAGAGCTGATCAAGGCGGTCCCACGCACCATAGGCATCAGATCTTTTTGCCAAAACCGGATCTCTATGCATTTTTCTGATCCTTGAAAATAAAACGAAAGAAACCCTTGGCTGCGTGGAATAACAACAGACATGACTGCGTTGAGGAAATTGAAATATCTCCTGCTTCTTTTCACAGGTCTGATCACTGCAGCTAACGGTAAGTTTCATGGAATCCTAATTACTGTGTTCTAAGTCTGAATGATTGCAAAGAGGTGCTTTTGGTGTAAAACTCGCCTGTGGTACAGTTTTATTCACACAGTGCTTTTAGAATGGGGTAACGTCATCTATTTAGTCATGTTATACTTGTTTTGAAAACTTACATCTTATTATATATACGACCATAGGCATTTGCAAACAAGAATGGAAAGTCCCATTCTAAGTTAATTCCATTTGTGTTTTTCGATCAATCTCAGGGATTTATTTGACACTACTGTTTGGATGCACGTATAGTATGTATAGTATTTAAAGGACAATGTGAAAGTCACATTGTTTGCTCATTTTCGAAGAGACCACATCAAAATGTCCCACATGCTTATAATTATATGCATCGCGAGGAACCCTTATTGCAATAATAATGGGGCCACTTAAAGGTTGCACTGTACTTCAGAAATCCCCGATGTCAATAATAATAATAATAATAATAATAATAATAATAATAATAATAATAATACTTTTCTTGCAAAGTTTATTTTTTTTAATTCGGTGGATCAAGCTATATGTGCTACAATATTACCTACATATATTTACAATCCACACATTTCATAAGTGTGAAGAGCATTACCAATGTGTAGTTAATTTTATCTGAAGTTAACTTGGATACGCACGATTGTTAAACTTCTAAAAGAAAACTTTTCAACTCGAATGGCACTGTTTAGTTCCTTCCATTAGTTATAACCCCATAACCTACAATTTGAACATAACAAAATATTGAAATATACCTAACGGTGATAGTGATTTGTAATATACATGTAATAAGATAGTCTGGGCTTGATTGGTGGGTTGCATTGCTTCATTAATGTGTGTGTGTGTGTGTGTGTGTGTGTGTGTGTGTGTGTGTGTGTGTGTGCGTGTGTGTACACACGCACACACAGTTTATAGCATTAATTCACTGACTGGAGCCTTATTTTGCTTCTGTTTCATGTATTCCATTCCAGCACTGTTAGTTATACAGGCGCTGTTCATTGCAGGAATGCTTCTCTTCTTACCAGTGCTTGGCAGTGTAACACATAGAGAGAGCCTTTTCATTGTAATCCTGCTGGCAGCAGTTCATGTTCCGTTTTTTAAATAGCCTTGCATTTCATTTTGTCGACTCGTGTGGTAGAACTGATCTTATATAGCCTGCAGAAGATCATTTTTTATATAAAAAAAATAGTGGTAATGGACAACACATATTGCCTCTGATAGGTTTGTGTTTCCATACTGTAGATACTATCTGCTTATATATCTATCTATATATGACATGTTACACTTTTGCTCTCTGTACGGTAAATGTTTATGATATTATAATAATTTACCATTATTACATATTCATATACCATCATAAGGGATGTGATGGCTTGGGCACGAGTTTTTAGTAAAGTTAAAGCAGTTTGCTGACGTGCGTTATATGTTTACTGCCTACTGACTGTACAGGCATTCAATATAAAGCAAAGCTATATTAGTATCCTACTGACGTATTTTTACAGTATGAATTGATTTGCCTGAGATGTAATACGATTTACAACAACTGCTCAAAGGCTGAAGATGCAGGCTGTGTTTTTACGTGGCTCCAATAAGTGACTGGGACGTCTATTCTATCGATTGTAATGAGTTTCCACATTTTATAAATATTCCCATACATTTCCAATACAGGTCAAAATCTCAATCAATTCATTCTTCATGCCATTCCTATTAAAAGGATGTTGCATTGCAGTATTTTTACGTAGTATATTATTATTGTTGTTGTTGTTGTTGTTGTTGTTGTTATTATTTCTTTGTATCTGACCAGAATGTTTGGGCTGACCAGAATGTTTGGGGGGGGGGGGGGGGGGGGGGGGGGGGGGGGGGGGGGGGATAGAAGTCCAACCTTGACAACCAGGCATGCAAAGCACTGCTTCTAAAAAACAGACTGTGCGTTATTTTAATGAATATGGACATGTAGCTATTAAGATAAAGTATACGTCATTGCATTTTGGCATTTACTGCAAAGGCTGTTTTGCATTATCCTTTTGTTCACCTTCATTACCTTTATGACTTTATTTATTCGGTTCCTATTCCTAGTCAGTTCTGCAGACGGGTTTCATTATTTGTACAGAACACTCAGAAACCTATTATTCATAGATGCTCATTTCAATATTTTCATTATGATTACAATGTTTGAATGACATCGTTGTGGCTAGAATTAGTGATGCTGTGGGCATTTCCACTGGTTCTCAAAGCATGCGAAGGAATCATTAGTTGTGTCACAGCTGTGCTATCAGAGTTAATGACAATGACTGCTGCTATTCCTTGTTCCAAGGCGTGTGGGGAGTTTGGGAGGACAAGCGCCAATTAATCTAGTTTTATCAGGCTGCATGTTAACACATTTGCAAAAAAATGTTGTTATACTTTACAACTCGTTCATATTTATTCAAGGAAAGGTCACTTACAATTTGAAAATCAGTATGAGATTCAGTAGAGGTTTAAATTAGTGTTGGAAACACATATTTTTTAACCTATTTCATTATTTGTGGTGAGCAGATCTTTCAGGCATTTGTCATTTAAGGGTTTCAGGATTTATTTGCATGGTTGGGGACAAATTAAGTATCTCCAGGTTTAAATCTGTTGATGGAACCTGTTTGGAACCACACTGACACACAATATTGTTCAATATATATATATATAACAAGTAGTTGTCATGCCGTCAAAAACCTATAAATACCTCCAATGTTTGGATTCAAACACAGGCTCCCTTGAGAAAGATATGTACAACATATCGAAACGTTGGGCAGCTGGCTCTTTGAGCTAAAATATATATATATATATATATAATTTTTTTTTTTTAATGTCCATGATACCTTACCTAATAATAGTTTTCAAAATATATCACGGTTACATATTTAAGGTTGAATGTGAAACTGAGTTTAGACTAAATTAACTTTTTAGGCTCACATACAAATCTTTTTAAAATATCTTTCAACTTCAAACAATACAAAAACAATAATGTTCTTATTTATTAAACGTTTGTAAATTCAACCACATTTAAACCATAAACTATTTTTCTTTCAAATTATTGGAATTTTCTTGTTTTGATTTTGCTTTCCTAGTTCATACATATACAGTCCTCTGCTGATAGCTTCCTTTGTTTTGAAATTACAAATATTGGGTAGAGTATAATTATTTTATTTCTTTTGCCAATGGAGCATGTTGGGTCTTGTAGGAAGCTGTGTGGTCCAGTGGTTAAAGAAAAGGGCTTGTAACCAGGAGGTCCCCGGTTCAAATCCCACCTCAGCCACTGACTAATGGTGTGACCCTGAGCAAGTCACTTAACCTCCTTGTGCTCTGTCGTTCGGGTGAGACGTAATTGTAAGTGACTCTGCAGCTTATGCATAGTTCACACACCCTAGTCTCTGTAAGTCGCCTTGGATAAAGGTGTCTGCTAAATAATAATAATAATCTTGCTGTAGACATTTTACTGATGCGTTGAAGAAAGAACCCCAGTTTCTACCTCTATTTTTTTTATATCTTGGCACCTGCAGGTTTTTTTGGTAATTTTTCTGGTAATAACGTGATTAATATTTCAAAAACATTGGTTTCTTAGAAATATAAGTAAATGCTTTTATCTGCATGTGAATTTGTCATTGTATCAGAATATCCATACAACATCTATTACAATAAAATGTCTTTTTGGCTTTCTACAGCCCACTTACAGTCTTGCAGTCTTGTTTGGAATTAAATAAACACTGTTTTGGGGGGTAACACTTTAAAATAAGTCACTGTTCATGATTATTTCATATGTATCAAGGGAAATGCTATGAAGTCATGAAAAGTATGTCATGAACTCATGCTTGTGACTTTTGAATTCAATAGAAATTTCATTTGAAATCAGCAGGAAATCATGTGTTAGTTATATTGGAATTACAGACTTTTAAAGTGTTATCGTTTTGGGAAAGCCCCTGGTGAATAATTTATGTACTGAAATAAAAATCAATTTATCATAAACATGATGTGAGATTTTGAAGATCCAAGTGACAGTTAAAATAGGCATTGATCAGTTAAATTAGTGGGACAGTTCATAAGGCTTGCAGTAGATTGTTTGTTTTGTGTGAGCAATTAAGGTCCCTGGTTCAATCCCAGCTGCCTCCCTTAGGTGATTCATTTTTAAAATGACTGATGAGCAAAATACAACTTTAGATTAGATGTTTGTTTGATCCTCTAATATTATGTCCCAATGGAGTTTTGTGATCGGCTACACAGTTAATTGTTTTATACTTACATTGTACTTTATTATCAGCTGCAGAGGATGTATAAAAAACTTCAACTGGGTTACAGTGGAGGTGCCTGTATGACTGCACACGTGTTCACCTATTCAATTATTTTTCTTATTATTAATTTCTAAGCAGATGCCCTTATCCAGGGAAACTTACAATTGTTACAAGATATCACATTATTTTTACATACAATTACCCATTCATATAGTTGGGTTTTTAATGGAACAATCTTGGTAAAGTACCTTGCTCAAGGGTACAGCAGCAGTGTCCTCCACCTGGGATTGAACCCACAACCCTCCAGTCAAGAGTCCAAAGCCCTAACCACTACTCCACACTGCTGCCCAATTATGCCGCTCAATTATGCTGAAACTTGTTATAGGCATTCCGTAACATTTAAGCACCTAATTAATTCTGCTTACAATTAGCTAATAAAGGATACATCTTCAGAACTTTTTGGCCGTTTACATGTGTAACAATGTCCTGGACTTCTGGTAGAATATGTTCTTCCACATATACTGTAGTGAATAGCTTACTGTGACTTTTATCACAATACACATTGTGTAAATGTAGATCACTTTGACATACTTTTCATTGTATTGACAACTAATTGCCAGCACGTTTTAAAGGACATAGCTAAAATAGCTTGAGATCCTGTTGTCTGGTTTAATTTACCATAAGGCTCAATACACATATATTTGATACTATACAGCAGAATAAAAGGGCATGCGGAGGTGCTGTTGTTAACACATTACTGCAATAGTGTAATTATTGCTCCAGTACACACACAGCACTGTCATTAATAGTTTATTAAATTCAATTAGAAAACGATTCAGTACCATCAGCCAATCAGCTTCCAGTTTTAGTGGGTTCTAATATATGGTAGATGCCCGCTGGAACGTCTTGGCACCAACTGCAAATCAAATTTAAAATCAATCCGCACAAGTGCTGCCTTTATCTTTTTGACTGAATAAGTGTAAAACAACTGCTAGTTTTAACATCAACCATATTTAAATAAAAGCTGGATCTTTTCACGTTATACATTTAGCAAACATATTGACAGTAATTGGAATCTCACAATTAATAAAACAAAGAAGCCAAACCAAAGAGAAAAGAATGATAAGAATGAAATCGCTCATGGTGCTGAAATAAAATGCCAGGAAGCTTATTAAAATGTTCCAAAGGACAAAAGCAACCAGGAATGTGACATTATAATTTAATTTGGTATTTTATTTTATTCTGTTTACTTCAGTGATGTTTACTGCGATATCTCATGGGGAAGGTCCCTGTAACAGTCCCTTTTTCAAAAGACATATGATAGAAGGTTGGGGGGGGGGGGGGGGTACATTCATAGAAATACTGTAAATGGAATGAAATTCAAATCTCAATAAAATGGATACCACTAGATTGAGAATGAAGACAGTGTAAAATCATACTAGGAAAAGGCAAGGACTTGGAGATACCTTCTTTTAGAGGAGATGTTGCTAATGTGAAACAAGTAGATGTAAAGACCTTACTTCATTTAGAAAAATAAATTGACTAATTTGCTTGCTTGACTGCCAGTCTTAGAAGAAATGTGAAAACAATACAGCTATGTGTCCAGTTACAAATTTCATTATTTTATGAAAATACAAATTCATGTAATAAGCAGAGATTATGTGGATGCATTGTCATTCTTATTCCTCATTGATGCTGTGTTAGTGGAATCATAATTTGTTACACATTTCATCTATTTAATTGTATGTATTTATATTTTCCTGAAATGCTTCTACAAGTTATCTGCTCCCAGTGTAAACTAACAGCCATGAGTCTCCAAGATAAAAAAAACAAACAAAAAAAAACAAACTGGAGGTAATCAGCACTCGTCATTGATGCCTAGGTCTTAGAGCCTCATACAGTACTAGCACCAAAACACACATTTTGCATCAGACTTTCATGGTAGGTTAGAATTAACCAATCACTTCTGAAGGTGATTATAAACATGCTGTAGCTGACCAGTTATTGGGCTTTTTTTTAATTGTGGAGCTTAAAACTAGGCATATATAAAGATTTATGTTTACACTGTACTTAAGATGCTATACAAGTGTAGTTTTCCACTTCTTAACCTTCACTTGTGTGTCATAAAAGCACAGGGGAGGCCACAACCACCTCCTACAAACGTTCAGAAGATCTGTGCAATGCCAATGAGAGTAGGTGGCAATCTGTGATGTAACACTCAGTTGTCAGTGAACTGTGAACGTAGGGTTGCACCACTTAAAACATACTCTCATACTATCTAAGACCCTGTCCACACTACATAACCGATCTCGAGAACTGTACTCAAAAACGTTTTAATTAATCCAGCTCAAAGCGTCCACACTGAAGTACCATTTCATGTTTAGTCAGGCTTAATGTGTACACACACTATAAAAATAGTTTGGTTATAGTTCTAGCAGCGCAGTGTACAGTGGAAATGAATACAATAGTATCCCACCATGCACTGTATTTTATTTTAAAATAATGTGTTATGCTTCATATTAATAGAGATCCATATTACTAAAATTAAATAAAACAAGTATTTTGGAAAAAGTAAATGCGAACACACACACAAGTAGGGCTTGAAGTTTTCGGGTTTTATTTTTAATCAGGTGACGTCCCTTTAAACAAATTGAGCTGTGTCTGTTTTCGTATTTAAACTCAGAAAAAAACTGTTAATTACAAAACAGCCTTTGTTTTTACCTTAATATCTTACTTGAACCTACTTCTGGTCCCCTTAATTTTATTTCAAACAGAGCTAACAAATGACATGAATTGTTTAACCCCCGATCCTACTTTTAACTTACATTTCATTTTTGCGGTCACCTAAGTTAACAATGTTATTTTGTTATTTTCCCCACTAGTTTAACAGAGATGTCCTGACAGATTTTTTTAAGCATACAAATTAATTATAGCAAGTCCTTCAGACACCTGTTCTGAGTATTTCGCCAAACATATCAGAAAGCATTTTGGGATATTGGAGGAAACACAAAAAATGTAGTTCAGTATTACAACGTCCACACTTGTGACAAACCGCTCTACCTGGTGCGATCTAATTTAGAACCGGACTCAAGACTACCCCCTGAGGTGGTCTCGTGTCCGATTCTTGAGTACGGTATTAAACGCTGCGTTGTGTGGACGCTAACAGTATTTAGCACTTTTAAGATTTAAAGGCAGCTAATACGGTTTAAAGGCTTAGGCCTGGACCAAATCAAAACTTTGACAACCCATTAATCGCACTTAACAAAACTGTATTTAATAGCGTGTTCTTTTTTTTGTAAGTATCTTTTTTCTTCTACTAATAAAAAGAAAATGCTATTAGTCCCACCCTTAGTTATAAATTCCTGTGCACAAGCTAAAATGAAAACACTATTGGCCTGATTTTGGAAAGGAGTCTCATTTCCAGTGGAAACAGCAAACTCATCTGATTTCTTACACCTGTTAATCCACAAAAAATATCCTCCTATTTCCTAAAGCAATTCTCCGTTCTAACCGCCGGCGGATCACATTTCATGCATAGGTTCTTAGGAGCTTTCTAAGAACGAGTGTCCCCAGTTGCAACAGTGTTGGCAAAATCAAGGGACGAGATGTTGCAACTTCAAGGGATCGAGACCAGGAAGCCATGTCTGCTTGGGATTGGTGGCTGGTGCACCTGGAGCGAGAGAGAGAGAGAGAGAGAGAGAGAGAGAGAGAGAGAGAGAAGCTGGAGAGTGAGAGAAAGACAGCAGAAGAAACCACGGGAAAGAGCAAAAGAGAAGCGACACTTAGTGGCTGTAAGACACAGCCACGACAGTGTGTTTTGGGACTTGCTTTTATTTTATTTTAATTATTTTGTCACAGTCTGAGTAGCACAGCTCAACTGTAATTGTACCACTGGCTGGTAAAGCAGCACGTTTACCTGTTCAGTGTAGGGTCCCGGCTTAATAAACCTTGAATTCAAGAACCTGCAGATCCTGTGTGAGCCTCATTCATTTCCACGCAACGCTACAATACAAATGCCCTCAGTGTAGCGCAACCAGAAAATACAGCGTTTTCTTTCCCAATATATATATTAAAGTGCTTTGTGCACACCCGTGTTTGTGAAAGTCAGTACATACTGAATAGTGGCATTGCAAGCAGTGATAGGCTACATTGTAAATAAGAAGGTGAAAACTGACAGGTTAACTACTCCTTGGTGCATTGTTTGTTCAAAATGGGACATCCTGAATTTTGAGGGGGACACGGTAGTTGCGGTTATGATTTGAAGTGCTGTCACTCTTTTTATACTGGTGGAACTTTAAAATAACCACCACTTTGGTCTTTGGAAAATAGACACAGATTCTTAGATCATTATATATGCCGCCAAAAAGAAAGTGTCAGAATAACAATAATGAACCAAAGTAGCAGATAGATTACCGGCATTTTTTCTGCAGCATTATAAAATACTCAATCAGTGGGAAAAACAGAGGTGCAGAAAAAACGGTCGAAGTAATAGCATATAGCATCATCTCCAGCGGATCTCCTTTGAAAATAACCCACTATGTGTTCACCACAATCTAATGAGGTGTCAGAATAGAATTGATGGTTTAATGCTGGCAATTTCTAAATTAAACACACAGCTGCATGTAAAATAGGCACAGCATAAAATCTGAGACCATACTTTAAATAAATTGTCAGTACATGACTCAACAATGTTTAAGCATCTAAATCAATTATGCTACTCTAGATGACGAAATTCGCTGGGGCTCAGAATCGACTATGTTTCGTTGTTTAGGCCTTTGTAATGGTAATTTGCAGTGTGCTTTACAATAAATGGCTGCAAACCCTAATACAACTGGAGTGTCTGTCTCTTCGGTTTTGCAGAAAATAAAAAAGGAGGAAGCAGAAATACTTGTTGATGCAGTTCTTCATTTATATAAAACATTCTGGAAAGGCAAAGGATAAACAGATCCCGTGACCATACAAAAGAGAGGATGGGATAACATCCCTGCAATTGTATACAATTCTTCTTTTCGGAAAGCATATATATTTATTCACTCTCTTAACCAAAGCAGCAGTCACTTCAGTCACTATCATGGTAGACTTATACCAGAGTTGTCTCCGATGGATCTTTGGAAGCCCCATGTAGCATAGAATCTTAGGGCAGTAGTTATCTTCACTGCCACAGGAATGGCAAAGCTGTGCATTGTGGAGTTCAGCAAACTCTCTGATAACTCCTCACATAAATCCCAAATTGCTTGTGTATTTAATCAAAAACGACTAATAATCTGATCATCTGTTAGGTCCAAAAAACGAGTATGGAGTCTGTATAATCTAGCAAAATGATACCTCCCCTCCTCCTTATTCTCCTCTCTGTAGGGGTATGTCAGCTAATTTAAGTGGTTGTGAATAACTTAAACTAGACGGACGACTTTAACGGAGTAAATGCCTGGAAGCACCAAAACTTACATGTTCGAAAAAAATCTCACATACACAAGTCATCCGTCTAAATGACTAAAAACAAAGCTTATTCACAACTAAACTCATTAATCACGTACGAAAATAGGGCCCATTGTCTTTGTTTGCACCTTTATTAAAAAAAAAACTCAAGAGATTCAAGTGATTGTAAAGTCTTATGAATGGCAGGAGTCTTTCCATAATGAGACATGATATGGAATTCTTGATAGACTAAGCAAGCCTTGCCAACTGCATGCAAATTATCCAACCACCAGAAAAACAAAACTACATATGGTTATTTTTGATTACTAAACACTTGCAGTCACTGCTTTGAATTTATACAGTAATTCTAGATAAAATGCACTTTTGTATAGTGCTATTGAGCACCTGGGTACTTGTGTTGGCTTTGAATGCTGATAAAAGCAAAATGCATTAACACTGGAAATCTAATATCCTGAGCTATGAAGTACTAACTATTACAAGGATGTCTGGAAACCATGATATCCTGCTTACTGTGCTCCAAGAGACTTCATCCAGGCTGAAAGTATACAAGTTAAGCCCTGTTCCTTGAACAGCATTGAATGTAACAGTATATAGAAGGCGTAAGGCATGACCTAGTGACCTTGTATTACCAAGCGAGCATCTTAACTACTGTACAAAAGGACCTGCCCCTTTTGTTTTCTTTTTTAGCTTTCACATGCAGGGTTTAACATTATCCGTAACACTGCCTGTTATATTGATACAATGGTGAACAAATGTTTTGTCATTTGTATTTCTGTCTACTGCAACAGTGCTCTTTTTTTTTTTTTTTTTTTTACCTCATCCAGCAATCAAAAGCAGCTACATATTTTAATAAAAACATAAATCTGAAATTCTTTGTGAACCAAGCTCACAGAATCTACCCTCCACAAAAGTAAACTCACCAGCAAAAACATATTTTCAGCAAACAACATAAAAAAGCTGACGAGGTGAACCTTTTATCTGAGACATTGTTGAAAAATTACACAAATAAACTTTCAAGGCCCCTCTGCTAAATTAACTACAGCCCTGTTTAAATAGATTGATGACTTTGTAAGCACTTTTTGGCTGGGCATAGTGAAAACATATACTTGCTTAGCAAAAAAATCTGTAGTGTGTTACACATAAATGTATATTTCAGCCAATCAGAGTACAGATATAGCCATTTGTTTATTATGCAGCAATAGCACAAACCCAACCCAAACCATGTAAATATTCCCTAAACCATGCAGTTATAATGCTGTGTAATTATAGCCCCAGATGAAACCTACATCACAACTAAATTAGTTTTGTTACTAAAGTTCCATAACCAATGTGAACCAGAGTTAAAGGCCACTGCTGAGCTGACAGCATCTGTCCTTTCTACTGCATAACCACACAGATAGGATAAACCATAAACTTTAAAATCCAAAGCATTGCATAAATACAATAACCAAGCAGCACCACCTGTAACATCTGGAAGGGTTACGTCTGGCCAGCACAAACACTCGCCCTCGGCATGTTTATACTAATGAAAAAATTCCCTCGGTAACCAAGCGCTGCTACTTGATTATTGCATATCTCTCATGCTATAAACATGGTGATGTTGCTGGGATATATTATATGAATATTAAAAATACAATATTTGATTCGATTCTGCTTTTTATTTTCAGTAATTACAGTAGTAATGATTTACACAGATTGTACTGAAGATTTGCTAATTGTACATCGTCAGTTGAGCCATATGGTAGTTTGGCAGTGTTATACAGTACATAGCTTTTGCACTCTGACAGGACATTGATTTTTACTATCCCGTACTGTAAACCTAACCAATGGTGACAGCTTAAGATCCTAGTTATTTCGGAATGCCAGTGCAGCCTGACTGACCTCCCTAAAGTTGAAGAGGTTTTTATGCCTTTGGGTTTTAAAGATCTTCAATTACCAGTAATCTGTTTGAGTTACCACGTGCCTACTCAGGTTATTGCAATAGTATAATTACTTGGCTGTCCTAAATTGAAAAATAAATCGTCCATGATTTCTCTACCATTGATTCATGTTTCAGCATCAAAATGAGAAGTTTCACCTGTCTTTCTGCATTGATTATTATGAAACGACACTGGCAAATGGACCACGGTACTTCTTAGACAGAATTGCTTCAGCCAGTCATTGGAGACATTCCACCCCAGGTTTCTCCTATAATGAAGATAATAACATTTATTTTTGACACCTTTTAAGGGTGTTTTTATAAAATGCAGTTTGCTGTCCAATGTGGATATTTAGTGGCTTTTGTTTCAAATTTAAGCAAAACTAATTTTACAGTGAAATACTAACAAATGCAACATACCAGACAGCAATGCATGCAGCAGGACATACTGCATAGACCAGTCTCCTCGATGAGTTGGTATTTTCAGGAAGCAGACATGCATGCACTGCTTGTCACTCGAGTTTCTCATTTTAGTAATTGTCAAATAAAATGAACAGAAGTGTGCACGTTTTATTAATTAATCAAGTGAGAGGGAAAATGTAAAGATGTTGGAACAGGTGCAGTGCTCACGTTATATTATTAAATAGGTGAGCCAGACACCTCATACAGTAAGTCAGTTGTGGAGTGCATTATTTCCAGGAATGCCAATACTACTTTGTAAGCCTACACACATTTTTGATACAACATCGTGTTACTATCGTATATTCGCAATTCAAAAGAGCTGCAGAGAAATTCTAATATCACAAGGCTGCAGAAATTAATATGTTTAAATGAATTTAAGCAGTTAATCACAACTTTTACAAAGTGTAACTGTTGCAATGTCAATGCTGTATAATTGCATTGTTAGTGGTTCATCCAATGCTTCAGTATCTGTCTTGAGTATCTGAGGATGTGGTATACACAGGGCCGGATTAACCCATCACTGGGCCCTAGGCAAGCGTTTTCCAATATGGCTGACTGCAGTACATATTTAATATATGAATCAGTCAAGAAAATAAGTGAGGCAAGGTTGGAGAGTAAATAAGACTATATATTTTGTATAAATATAGATGATACAGCATACATAAATACATATTGACTTATATATTTTATTTAAATATAGCTGATACAGCATGAGTAAGTAAATAAATAAATAACAAATAAATAACAGAACATGTTTTTGAAGTTCATACCATATAGTTAGTTAGTATTCTTGGGTACCTGTAACAAGATTCCAAACTGCTTAATCTCTTCGTGCCTCAGGTTCTGCTAGATTCAGAAGTACAGGAAGGAAGCCAAGTGTGAAGCTGTAATGGTAGATTAAACAACCAATGTTGGAAACACAGCTCAGCTGTCTTGTGTTTTCAGGAAAGTGACTGACAGCTTCCCAAAAGAATGGTTGTTCTGTGAAAATGTGTTACATTTACTAAAATAAAAAATATTAATAAAAATGCTTTTAACTTACTTTAACTTAGTGGTGCTTTACTTCATAATATCCATGGAGAAAAAACAAAGTCTTGTCATATTGTTTTACTATTCCATCATTATCCACCTTAAAAAACTTCGGGATTGTTAATTTTCTAGCCATTCAGATAGTAATTGACTCTTAAGCTGCTGACTCACGACACCTCTAAAAGTATTAAATACGGTGTCATGCCAAATTATTCTGAGATGTATTTTGATGTTTTTATACTGTTTTGATGTCAAAAAAATACATATCATTTATAATAAGTTCACATTTTAACCACAGCAATGAATAAATTAATAGTAGCGTAAATAACACGGCCAAAATGCAGTGAAGCGCTGACACAGGCGCATATCTTAAAATAATGCAAAACAGATGGCCAATAGTGCCAAACTTAATGCAGCATGCAGATAGCGTTTGGTACCTAAACGCCAATCAATGGAATAATATGGTTAAATAATACTAGTGTGTGGTGTTTGCGTGTGAGACTAACAATGATTGGTATGTATAGTTCTAGTGCACTGCTAGTGTAAGGATTATTCCTCACATTGTCAAACAGGTAACACAGCAATAATGATCCATGATGTGGTACGGAACAGAAAAGCCAGAGCACTTGTTGTTTTTTCCTGCATGATTTAGAGGACAGGTCTCAAACCCCAGTGCACTAGAGCGGACATTTTGAAAAGAGCTTTGAAACAGACTTTAAAGCTGTCAGTATGTTAACCAAGAAAACAGTGGGGATGTATAATGCTATATTTTAATATAACACAAACTTGATTATACTGCATTTGTATTTTTAGCAGTATTAGCAATACAAATGATGTCTCTGCAAGCGTATAATACTATATACTGTATATATACAGTGCCTTGAAAAAGTCTTCACAACCTTGAACGTTTTTCACATTCTGCTGCCTAAAAAATACAATTCAAAATGCATTAATGTAGGGGTTTGTTTCACTACACAACATCATCTACACTTTCAACGTGAAATAACAATTATAGAAATATTCAAAAATTAATTAAAAACAAAAAGTCTTGAAAAAGTCTTCACACCCTCCTCATACTCCTGGATGAAGAATCAAGCTGTTTCTGTTGTATGAAGTGAATTTGAAGCACATGGCAAAACATGCCGAACACGGAGCTGCCAAAAGAACTCCGGGATAAAGTTATTGAAAGGTACAGATTGGGGGAAGGCAATAAGAAACTTTAAATGTCTTTTAATATCCCTTGGAGCACTGTCTGGTCTATCATTGTAAAGCACCGGTGTGCCACTGCTGAAAAAAAGCCATATGATGTGCCGCATAGCTTTTGCAAAGAAACACTTAGGGGACATTGCACGCATGTGGGAGAAGGTTTTCTGGTCTGATGAGACCAAAGTGGAACTTTTTGGTCTCAATGCTAAGCGATATGTGGGGCATAAACCAAACACGGCACATCACCCTGCTAACACCATCCCTACAGTAAAGCATGGTGTTGGCAGCATTATGTTTTGGGGATGCTTTGCAGCAGCGGGGACAGGGAGGCTTGTGAAGATCGAGGGAAAGATGGATGGTGCAAAGTACAGGCAGATTCTGGAGGAAAACCTGTTCCAGTCTGCCAGAGACCTGGGACTGGGGAGAAGATTCACCTTTCAGCAGGACAATGATCCTAAGCACAAAGCAAAAGCAACAATGGAGTGGCTCAGCAAGAAGAAAGTGAATGTCCTCGAGTGGCCTAGTCAAAGTCCAGACCTGAATCCTATAGAAAATCTGTGGCAAGACTTGAAGACTGCAGTCCACAGACGATCCCCAGCCAACTTGAAAGAGCTTGAGCTATTCTGCCAAGAAGAATGGGCAAAAACTGCACCATCCCGCTGTGCTAAGTTGGTAGACACTTATCCAAAACAACACATGGCATTGCTGCAAAAGTGGCTTGCACCAAGTATTGACTTAAGGGGTGTGAAGACTTATGCAATCAAGACTTTTTTTTTTTTTTTTTTAATTACTTTTTGAATATTTCTATAATTGTTATTTCACGTTGAAAGTGTAGATGATGTTGTGTAGTGAAACAAACTCCTACTTTAATGCATTTTGAATTGTATTTTTTAGGCAGTAGAATGTGAAAAATGTTCAAGGGTGTGAAGACTTTTTCAAGGCACTGTATATATATATATATATATATATATATATATATATATATATATATATAGTAACACAGCAGGGAGGGGGTTAATGTTTTTATTATACAAGTAAGGAAAACATTTTTAAGATGTAATGTTCATATTAAAGATTTGAGTTGACATTCTCATTATGCAACTTTATTCTATGATTAGGTCTGTCCTTTTGTACCATTTATTTTATAAAGCTTCTGCTTACAGTGTCAAAGCCTCATACTGTACCTCAAAACCATTTGAGGTTTCTGACATTACCATCTAATAAATGCAATTGGGGCCAGAGTTTCGTTGTACAATTCCCAGTATTCCTGTGTGTGCCAAAAGTTTATTTTTTTTTTATTGTTTTTGCTTTCAAATTTGTTTTTACTTGGATGTGTTCTAATATATGCATCTTTCTTGAAAAATGTTCATTGTGATTTTTGATCTGCAATTAATGGGCACATACTGCACATTCACCAAATTACATTAAGTCAAAATGATAATGGCTTTAGGGCTGTGAAAGTGTTATTATTAGGAACTGCTAGCGCTAACTGGTTTGTAGCTTGAGCAGATTGCAGACATCATTTTGACTCAGTGTGTGGGAGTAAAAGCTTCTGTAGCAGAGGAGGAGAGAGGAACAAAGCAACAAGAGATATATACTAATTTCATCACTTCAAGATAAAGAAAACTCTTCATTTTCTATATGAAAAGACATTCTGCCTTAATGTGTACACTGCTGAGAACCACCAGCAAAACTGTTGAGATGAAGGCTGGGTGGTGCCTCGTTATAGTGTGGAATCGGTTATAACACGGTAGGGTCGTGGCTCCCATTTGCTTCATTATTATTATTTATTTCTTAGCTGACGCCCTTATCCAGGGCAACTTACAATTATTACAAGATATCACATTATTTATATATAATTACCCATTATACAGTTGGGTTTTTACTGGAGCAATCTAGGTAAAGTACCTTGCTCAAGGGTACAGCAGCAGTGTCCCCACTGGGGATTGAACCCACGACCCTCCGGTCAAGAGTCCAGAGCCCTAACCACTACTCCACACATATGCTGCTTCATAATGGAACACAAATAGCACCATCTTGTAACTATGGCTCCCCACTATAGCATTATATATGCCTCTAGCATCTTTTACATTGGCAGTTTGTTAGATAACGTCCTCAATCAAAGCAAGGTGTCAACAGACTCCCATTTCAGACCGATTTGTGCTGATGGAAACTATGTGACTGATTTCATAAGAAAGAGAGGCGGCCATTCGGTCCATCAATGCATCGTAGGTGATTGATCTCATAACTTGGTTAGTTGGTTCTCAAAGGGACAAAATTATATCTATGTTAAAAGACATCTCCACCCTCTGTCCACTCAATTTCAAACTGGTCTTTGTGCTGCGGTTAAAATATTGACTGTGGTGAACTCCTTTTATGATTTAAAAAACTTAAATCAAGTCTTCAATTCTTCAGATCCCTTCAACTCTTGAGTGAAGTCAGTGACTCCACTGCTAAGACTATAATGGCTACTGTGATTCTGGTAATATGAATCCCATGCCTTTTTTGACATGTATTCTGTAATATAAAGTCATGGTGGGTAAGATAAGAGAGCTGAAACACTTTGATAAATGGTTGGTAGTAAGAGTTACTAGTAGGTGTTTCTGTATCCAAAACTTCAGAGCTATTCCTGAGGAAGAGCCTGAAATGTGTTGATGTTGTGAAATATTCTGAAGAACAGACTTAGCTAATGGTCTTTAGCAGTATCCTGGCTGTTATTGCAGCTTTTCACTTCCAACTTCAGTGAATTACTGGCAGTAATCTTTGAAGAATGGTCATGTATCCCTTTAGAAAAGGGGTTCTCAAACTTTGTGATAGTGGGTCTTCCATGGGTAAGAAAAACATAATGTGTAAAAGATGCTGCACTTTTGCACACACTGACCATTATAAAAGTTCCCCATAGTAAAAGCATAGGGAAATGTAATAAGGCACTGTAAAGAATACAAGTTATGGTAAAGCATACTATTAAGAAATATGGCAAACCATTGTAAACTGTAATAAATGTTTAGTATAGGATTCTTGGTGGTCCAGTGGTTAAAGAAAAGGGCTTGATACCAGGAGGTTCCCAGTTCAAAACCCAGCTCAGCCACTGACTCACTGTGTGACCCTGAGCAAGTCACTTAACCTCCTTGTGCTGTCCTTCGGGTGAGACGTGAAAACCTAGGTCCTATTGTAAGTGACTCTGCAGTTGTTGATGAAGCATAGTTCACCCCCTAGTCTCTGTAAGTCGCTTTAGATATGCTAATTAATAATAATAATAATAATAATAATAATAATAATAATAATAATAAATATGGGAAAGGCATGGGGTAAAACTGGTAAAATACTGTGGTAAACCTTTATAAGGGAGGCCGGGGATCTTTGTGGTTTCCAAGCTAAGTAAACCAGATTTAAAAATACTTTTCATTACATTTACATGTGCTTGCGTTTTATTGAAGTACCCACTTCATGGTTACAACCTCCGCTGCTGTATGGGCTGTAGCATTTTTCTCCCCTCACAGAAAATTACCTTGAACATAAATTCCTTATGTTAGATATTTCTCTGCACAGTACACTACCAACTGATATGACAATCCCACTGTTTGTGAAAATCAGAAATATGGGAAATAGATCATAAGTATACAAAAATGTTACATAAACTCTGTAGACATCTTACAAGACTTAATATAAGCAAATAGTCATGACAGACCACCTATATAAATGCTTAGTGATTTAATAATTATGTTCTGGATTGTTTTCTGGTAGGGCGGAGATAAACGTACTGTACACAAAATGAAGCAGGTACTTAAGAAAGTGTAAGCATAGAAAATACTATTTTTTAAATGTATCTCACCATTTTCAATTGTATGTTTTATTGTTTTCTGAAACTACATGCCCATCATGTACGTTGCATTATATTATTAACTTCAAACACACATATTAAAATCTTCAGTAATACTGAAGAAACTAAATAAGTTTAGACAAAACCAAAGAAGACTTATGTATTACTGTTCTGGTTCCCAGGATGCTCATATGTTTTTTTTACTGTTATATTCATGCATTACTAAATCATTTTTATGACAAGGGAATATGATCTTACACTCTGGCATGAATACATGTGACTGTTTCTGAAGATGGTGTTTGTTCTAGTTGTCTGTGTGGTGAGCTTTTAGAAGGTTAGGGTGCTTATGTTTCTGTGCCACTCAGCATTAAAACAGAGATTCAGCCCAGCTGGTGACGCATTAGCCTCTGGTGCCTGCTTATTATCTGAATTGCTCAGTCAGCAACAGAGAGCTGTATCTTTAACAAAACAAACGAGGTGGCAGGGACAGGCAATCCGCCTCCCCTGGAACACTTGCACGGCCCCCCAGGGAGGTGTGCCTCGTAGTTTGAGAACAACTTGCAGGCACATCACATTTGAATATCTGTACAGCTATGCTAATTAATGGAACTAGCGCACACTAGAGCCCTGCGCGGAACTATTTTTTAAAATCCCGCTCCAGTCCCACCCTGCAATACCCACTCCCACTCCCACCTGCTCCCGCATTGTTTCTTGCATTTTTATCCTGCTCCCACCCGCAAAACCCTTAGATCCCGCAAATGTCACAAGAGAGTCAGATTCCCCCATGCTACTAAAAAAAACCAAAAAAAAAACAGTTGGTTAATACAGTATATATAAAAACGGAATTCAGACATTCAGAACACAAAGAATAAAACAATCCATGGTACAATTCCGT
Organism: Acipenser ruthenus; assembly: GCF_902713425.1. Taxonomy (NCBI): domain Eukaryota; kingdom Metazoa; phylum Chordata; class Actinopteri; order Acipenseriformes; family Acipenseridae; genus Acipenser; species Acipenser ruthenus. The sequence goes on from NC_081194.1 coordinate 13,594,894, forward strand.
GATACCTTTTTTTACTGTTTTTTCAGTAGAGCGGGGGACGGGGGTGCAGGTGCGTCGCACCTGGGGGTGCAGGTCTCGTGCACTGAATGCATGCCTGCCACTGGACTCCCCTGGGTCCTAAACCCTGCTATGTACACACAGGGATTTCAGTAATCACACACTGGCCATGAATTTTGTAGACATTAAAGGTTTGCTGACATAAGGGGGTTTATCTGTCCCGGGAGATGTCCAGGAGAAGGGTCCAAAATACGGGAGACTCCCGGTGAATATGGGAGAGTTGACAGGTCTGTGCTTGAGTCATGTGACATGAGTAAGATCCCTAGGTTTCGTTTCTTGCCTATTACTCGGTCGATTCAAAAGACGGCATTCCGCTTATAATGTAATTTAAAAGCACATGCTTTGCACTTTCCATTGGTGTAAGGGATACCTGTATGTGTAGTTCTTACAGGAAACAGCAGCGAATGTGACATCACATAACAACAAAACCTGTGAGTGTGATTCTCTAACCTGACTTGAGCCGGGGGGTGTACTACACCGGATTTGGAGCGAGGGAAACAAACACGTATAGGAAAAAGAAGCTCAAACAAAATGGCAATTTCCCGCTATTATGGCAGCAGGACCCACGGGTTCCCAGTCCCGCTGCAAGACTCTAGCACACACTAGTATTTGTAACACATGAAATTCCCAAACGAATTACAAATGGTTCTGCCTTGTAGTTGGATTGAAAATCACAAACACAGATAGCTGGGATTTTTCCAACTCACTGAAGTGTGAACACTCCATTTTCTTTTTTCTAGTTGGCAACTGTGCATGATCTATGGCTGGGGGCATTTTCATCTTGGAAGAGTGCATTACCCTCAGGTAAAAGTCTGGGTATAGATGGAAGAAGCATCACAGTAGGCATTTGGCAGTTACCACTGAATGTTTGACATGGAAAACTCCATACATACTATAGTTTTTAAACAAGTTCAGTCGTGTCACTCTGGATAACATTCCACTACAGTTGCTTACTTCAGACCACTTTGCCAATATTTCAACCTCTCTATGACCCTGTTGGCAATTGAGAAAAATGGCTTATGAAAATGTAGTATACAGTATACTGTAGGTGTACGATAAACGTATTTATGCTATTTTGAATATGTATCAAATATGTATCATTGCATCTGATAATTTTAAGACTTCATTGTTTATTTCAAACTTGTGATCGTTTATTGTCTCTGGTGCCCTTGTGCTTCCATTTCAATATAATAGTGTTCACTGTTGAATTAAGCTGTGCAGTGATGTTTGCAATGCAATCAAATAAGTGACATCTAAGTTTCACCCATGACAACTGACAAGAATATATACTGTACAGTGTGTGTTATTTATGCACAGGAAACTAGCATAAAGCAAATTCAGACGTTTAACCCTAGATTAGACATGTTTAAGCAGCTGTCCTAATACTGTCGACCAACTTTATCCCTTTTGGTCACATGAACTTTGCTTATGGCTGAGAAAGTTGTAACAAGCATCCTCTGTAGCGACGGCAGGTTTTCAAATTCACTAGCTCTCATGTGGATGTTACTACACTGTTTATGCTGATGGGACGGCAAGTGAGAGCTGCTGTTTATTTTACAGTGAATGCTGTATTCAGCACCTTTAAAAGGCACATTTTGTTATGATACTTATCTCCATATATATTTGGATCAGGATAACAAAAAGGAAAATAACCATTCACAACAATCATTATAGCTGCTAAAATGCTGATGCACCTGCTACACACATGGCAGCAAATGCAATTGGCTTGCTGTGTATCTATATTACTGTCTTGAGCCTAACAGCGTGGTAGAAAGGTAGCACTCCATCTTTCCTTAATTGTAAAATATACAAAGTTCTGTGATTTAGTTTGCGATTTTGCTGATGCATAGGCGGGCAGATCACGTGTCACGAAGTGGCTCATTTTTAAGGGATAATGACTTGGAAAACCTAATGACACATTGTTAATCAAATTCAGTATTGTCAAAATCAATAAGTTTAATTTCAGAGGTGATATCTGAATTGGGTTAAAGTTAAAGCTTGGATAGGGCCAATAGGCAGATTTTCAACAACCACATGAACTTTCTGAATTCTTCACAGTGTCATTGTTTTTACTTATTATGACTGCATTCTGTTGTCCTTTTGAATAATGAGCTAAGTTTCCATTATGATACAATTTGGTGCTTCTCCCTTAGCCTTCAATTATTTATGATGTGATGTTCATATGAGTTCCCAACCTGAAATGTGCATTTAAATATTCATACTGCACATTTGAGGTAATGCGTTTGCAACTCCAAAATGAATATCAGTTTTCAAGCTTATATATATATATATATATATATATATATATATATATATATATATATATATATATATATATATATACAGTGCTACCCTGTTATAATGTGGTTGTCGGGGTTCATAATTAGGAGACTGCGTTATTTGTGTTCCTGAAATGCTTAACGGAGGAAATGATTTACGGTTGACAATTTACAGGTACTTGAATCCACGGTGTGCAATGCAAATTGTTTGTAAATCTGAGCAAAATTTGCGATCTTGGTTTTAAATTGCTAATTCATACAGTATCAGTTTTAAAAATATCCTTAAAGTTATAAATTGCACTTTTACTCTTTTTATATGTTATATGTTTAAGTCAAGTTTGTCAAGTTTGTTTTGCAGTTTCCAATTTAATAGAGAAAAGAAAACAGCTGACAGCAATTTGTACTTCATTTTAACATTTTACTTTAAAGATTACATTTTTTTTACATATTTTTTATTATCTGCAGCCCGCACTGATTACTTCACTGATTTACGCTCCCTGATGTGTCTGCTGAAATTGTCCTTGAAAATGTGTATTTTAATTTTTAAAAAAAAAACAATTAAAAAACAAATCTTTCTTATTCTCAAAGCGCTTTACTCATTTATACGATTTGTTTCCCAGACAGGACAAATCACCCAATAAAATTAACTAGAAATGAACAACTTAGACATCTGATTTAGGCCTGGTGGTAGTCTTATAGTGTTTCTTATTTGTTTTAGTTAGTAGTTAGTGATTTTTTCCTTTGAATGAATGTGCTAATAATAATTTAAAGACGTTTAGAATCTACCCCTGAGTTTCTTTTAAGCTTCTTATGAACTACTGTTACCTAAAGGGAGGCGTTACCCAGCTCATGTCTCATGTCTGAAACCAGTCATAAAACTCAATTTAGTTTTGTAATCAAACTAGAACTGTCTCTGATTCCAAACGCATATTAATGTACAAACTAATATACAACCAGAGGAACTAAAGATCACCCACAGGGATTAGAGTGGGTAATTCAGTAAAGGTGTGCAGGGTGAGTCTCACAATCAGGAACTCGCCCGTTTGAACCCTGGGTGGGCTGAGCTGCCGGTCATGGCTGGCAGCCCATAGGGAGTGCTGCATTGGCCTTTAAGCATACATTTGTGAGGAGGAACACTGGTTGGGTTTAGGTCATCTCACACAGCTTTAACAATCCCTACTGATCAGGTGCATGTGAAGATTTACCAAGCAAGGATATATTTTTTAACTCAATTTCAACAGGGATAAACAGCTGTGTATTTGTATTTAAAAATAAGGAAATCATAGGCGTTCATGCTTAAGTGATGAAGTTGTAGCTATTTAGTTCTGCGTGCAGCATGATTTACTTGGTAGCTAGTTTAACCAAAAACTCAGAACAGCTGGAACTGCTCCCATCTTTAAACAACTTTCCATTTCAATGCAATGCACATCTTAAGCTTCCTTCTGTTACTTGGTTTTTAGTGGCCATTAAACTCTTAATAACAACGTCAATCTTCATAAGAGGCCACTGCTTTCTTGAAAGCTTCTTTCTTGCCAGCATTATCACCAAATCATTTTTCATGTTTGGATGCCGAGAGCACAAACTGCATATTCGCTCTCTGATACAGCATAAGCAATAGCAATATTTCCTCCTGCTGAGAACATCTGAACCTAAATCACCGTTAGAGTGTTATTGTCAAGTCCTGCTACTATAGTTCAGTTTTGCCACCAACCTACATTCCTCTTATCTCCCATTACAATCCCAGCACATACTTCAAACTTCAAACATGATTTTAATGACTTTCTAAACACTTGTACAGGCTTCAATTAAGTTTAATTAAAAGAAAAACTGGTATAAAAGACATCAGCGATAGGAATCGAAGTAAACAGCCTTGTCTTTTTTTTAACACTGGTATGACATAATCATGGAAGCTAACAAAATGTTGGAAACTAAAACAAGCAATCCCATTGGCTACTGCACCGGTAGTTAATACTCTAGAAATGCATGCTACAGAACAAAAGATGAATACTGTTAATTACAAACTTCAAAACTTTCATCCACCAATCCATGTGCTCCATAAGCAGGTACTACCTCACAGCTGTGGAACATTCAGATAGGATGTCTACCTTTAACAATGGCAAAGAAGAAACATACAGTAACACCCCATTGAAAAGCTAAATACATCTGTAACTTAAGGGTCAACATGTTAAATGTTTAAAGTAAGGTATTGTTTACTGGTTGCTAATTGTAACAGAACTCTGATTAGAGGGCTTTGACACATTCAGCTACCAGACAGTAATACCCAGTAATCAGGGCTCTATTGCTTCAACAGTGGCCTGTCTTCCTTTGGTGAACATTAGTTTAATTATGCTATTCATCCTATCTGATCTTGTTTAATTCATATTGTAATAAATTAGTAAATTGGACACACAAATGATGTTGGGCTGGGAAGAGCACAAGCTGTTTTTGTCATCAGTGGCACATTGCAAAATTGCTGTATCTTCCACTCATTCTGTTATCTAAAATAACATTTTCTGTAATATCTCAGCTGTTAAAACACACCCAAGTGGAATAGTAGTTGTCTTCACAATTAAAACCATCTGTACACACTGCCCAGTTTATTGACATCATTTCAATAAACTGGGCAGTCATATTTCCTAAATAATAATTAAGGTCCAATTATCGTTGTGTCAATTACAGTAACAGCTATTTAATAATAATAATAATAATAATAATAATATTATTATTATTATTTATTTCTTAGCAGACACCCTTATCCAGGGCGACTTACAATTGTTACAAGATATCACATTATTTTTACATACAATTACCCATTTTACAGTTGGGTTTTTACTGGAGCAATCTAGGTAAAGTACCTTGCTCAAGGGTACAGCAGCAGTGTCCCCACTGGGGATTGAACCCACAACCCTCCGGTCAAGAGTCCAGAGCCCTAACCACTACTCCAATAATAAAAGTTTGTATAAATAAACAACGATTAAAAAGATTATTTTTAAAAGTATGTAAAACACTAAAGCTCTCTAATGTTAATGGTTTGAACAACGATAACAGGTGTATACCGTATCATATACAGTATAATTGCATGTTTCAGTTTAGTAGAACCATGTATTTAACACTGTCAATTAGTCCACTTGGAGGTCATACAGTATGAAGAAGACATTTATTTGAATTAAACATTTAATAGTTTCACCTATTTTGATGACAACACATTTGTCGAGCATGCTCTCAAAAATGATGATGTTTTCAGCAAGAGGTGAATGATGGGGTTCTGGTTAATTAGATCAGATAGAGGCTGTAGCAGATGTATAAATCAGGTGGACAGCTGGGCAGGGCATGCTGGGATTAATCATTATCTAGTGTACAGGTTAGCATGTGGCAGCAGTTCTGTAGCAGCAAGTAGATATTCTGCATTGAGTCATTGCTAACAAAATATTTTAAATACTGAGCTTCAGAATAAAAATAATAATTCGATGTCCAAGTCCCAAATTATATTGTACACTGTACTGCAGTGGAATATTACTGTAAGCACTGTGTTGTCAAGTCACATGATTAGAACCTTCTGGTTTAATGTCCTAAAATTACAAGAAATGTAATCATATTAGTACTTAAAAAATCTTCCATATGATTCCAGATTTTCGCTGAAATATATCCCCTGCCACAAAAAAGTTAATTAGCCTCAGTCTTGTTTTTTGTTTCATTGAATTAATCACCTGGACTCTGCAGGAGATAAAGAATACTTTGTAGTTTTAATGTATTTAATTTAAACTTCAAGCAACGTTGATTTGAATCGTTATAATTGAATCCACAGTAGAAGCACATCAAGGTGTAATACAGCACAGTGAAAGCATGGTGAGGATTAGGTAAGCATTGTAAAGCAGTAGAGCATGTTGTAAAACATGGCAAATGCATAGTATAACCATGGGAAAAGTGCAAAATTACAGTGCAAATTTACAGTGGTAAACTTTTAAAAGGAAAACACCTGGCTTCAAGTTAAGAAATACACATCTAACACAACTAGAAACACACAGCAGTCTAACTGAAATGTAGATGATGGCTAAAAAGTGCTGAAACGAATTACAATTGAAATAGAAATCTCCCTCACTGCAGACTACACTTTGTGCAGACGAAATCTCAATCTCAGTGACCAACAAGACCACAAAGGGACCCCACGTGACTGGTAAAAGCAAGTGTGTTATTTTCCTATTTTTTCATTACACGCTGCTACATCCTTCAATTTAGCGGTAAAGGGCAAAAGGTGACAGTGACACACAGGCATTGGCACTGAAAATGTGACATTACCCTGGAGTTATAAACTACAGCTTATTTTGGTAAATAGAAGTATAAAGTTAATCAGCAAGTGTTTTGCTAGCCGTGAGGCACAGTGTTACTCGGTATTTGGACGCCACCCAATTAATATTAAGAAACATGCTGCCATGTACTTGCAGGCTTTATTGTTTGAACACATATTAAATGGCAAGGTGATTGCTCAGAGATATGAAAAAGGTTGTCTTCAGTTCACGCTGGGGAGATGGGATTCACCCTGCATGTGGTTTGCTGGTCATTGAAACACAATGTTTTTAATTAAATTCTGAATCCTCCTTGGGGAGTATTATATTAAAATACAAGTGAATTTGACATAATGACAGTATCTGTATTTGTAGTTCTTAGTCAAGTCATTACATAAGTCTGCTAATTAAATCAGGGAAGAAGCATTCACAATTACAGAAGCACTATTGTGTGGATAATTATGGCATGATAGGAATGATAAGAATCGCTGGTGCTATGAAACTTCACAAGGTTATTCTTTTTCTTCCAGTTTACCATGCTTTACTGATCCAGTGCTTTTACTGTGCCTTTACTGTGATTTACCATAACTGTAGCTTTTTCAGGGTTTACTTGACTTTACTGCACAACTATGCTTTTATAATAGCAACATATTAAAGAAGTAGATCCAATGTGATTTAAATCGTTTTTCTATGGTGTTTGTAATCATTTGGCGTGATTCTGGGCTCTGTTGCTCCAATATTTAGTTATTTGCTATTAATCTGCCTTTACTTGGCTTTGAACTTGCAATGTGACCTTTCGGCTCAAGCAGCTCCCCTGACTCTCTATCTGTGTAAATGCATGGTAGGTGGGGAAATTGAAAAATGACATTGTCACATGATCTGAATGGATTGATAAAGCTGTTCAGTCCCAGCACTTCTCTAAACAAGCTCTATATCCAGGTAAAGTGGATATAGAGAAAAATGATAATACTATCAAAACAACATAACCCAGAACCACACAGAATAATTGCTAACACTTTAAAGCAAGAACTGTTGTTGTTTACAGTTGTACATTAATGTGCAGCTGGTAACCCAACTGACTATTTAATATTCTGCAAGGATTATATAAACCTGAAACAAAAATGGAAAAAAATGTGTTGTTATTTATTTATTTTTCTCCTCAGGTCATCTCATGCAAAAAAAACCAAAAAAAAACAACTTACTGTAATTACTTAATAGTTCAGGTGGAAAAACAAGCTGGAAAAAGAGACAGATATGTGACGGCCATTATGCCCTTTTCGATTTTTCAAGGAAAAGTTCAAAAGTGTAACAGAATGCGTGATTAGTGAGAAGAGGTTTCATGTGAATGAGGCCTTTCCATTCAAGAGGCGCACAGATGTATAATACCTGCTACTGCTAAAAGGAATAGTATTTTCAGCTGGTCCTCAATTAAATCACTGTTGTACTTTACAAGAGCACAGAGACGAATAATGCTCAGCCATAGAAAAAAAATGAACAAAACTATTTATACTACAGATTATTTGCAAGTTTCTTTTCATGTGAATACTCAGGCAGCAGCTGAACATTTTAATATTTATGTTCACACTCGGATAAAATGAAAAGAAGGGTATACAATATGAATCTAATTATTTCCCAAAAGTTTGCTTGAAAGTACAGCAAGTGCTATGTAAGATACAGTGACTACACATCTAGACGTTTACAATAAAAATGTTCAATGGAGAAAGTGTTGCTTTTTCATTTGTTTCTAAATTGTGGACCATAGTCAAAGTGCTTTAACTGAAGTTATTAAAATAATGTTTTTTTCTTTTTTTTTTTTTAAACTGTTTTTAAACTTTTGAAAAACATTATGCAGTATGTCATCTGTGGTATTACGGACCACAAAAAGGTAGCAACACAGTACTTTTGTTTTTGGTTTCAAAATGGATTGTCAAATCATTCTTTTAATATTCAGTCTCTGTTGGGCTTTGAGAGAGAATTCTAGAGTTTAGAGGCATGGCTGCAAATATCGTCACCTTGGGAGTATGGCCTGGCACTACACTTCATCACCGGTATAGTATTTTATGAGCATAAAAGTTTGAACTGGGGCAAACAGGGTCAGGAGTTCAGTTACATAATCAAAAGGAAAACCAATAAACCTCTGATTGTGAATGAGGAACCTATTGGAGGCAATAATAGCTCCTCCCCTCCCTAACCATTGCCAATGCTTCTGTATACCACTGTGTCTACCTGAGACCGTTACACCTTCTGTAACAGTAACCTCTTCTATTCCATGACTATAGGGTTTATATAGCATTTTAAGATTTTTTTTAATAGTTTGTTCTTTCTCCTTGGGATTTACAAGTTACATAAACAAACCATCAGAACACATACAGTGTTGTGTTTATCCCACCCCAACCCTCAAGGCCTAGACAAAGAGACTAAAGAAATGTGACTACTTGGCTATATTTCACAAATACAGCAGCTGCAGCAGTTAACAACATCACAATCGATATTATTGTACCCTACACTAACCTTCAGCGGGGTGAGAACACTGTCAAGAGACCACGTGTGACAGTGCAGCTGAGTGGTGACATACCCAGACCAGAAAGTTGATACACTCACAGGTACTGCGTACACAAAGTGCTCCTGCGTGTATTTTTTAAATATCCAAAGAATAAATCAAATGGACACCCAAAAACATAGCTCACAGAGCCAAAATATAAGTGTATACAAAACAGTCTCGTAACACAAAAACCTCCACCCAAACACAAGTAATGTGTTGGTCTTTCCAGCACACGTAGCAATTGTTTACTTTTGTGTTTTCTCTCTCTCTCAACACCCCCACCCCATTCATCCAAAGCTGCAGGTTTTTATATCTGTGACCATCTCCAGATTAGTAAGAAATGAATCCATCTAGAGATGGTCACATTCTGCATGAGTTTTTGATATCTGCGTGGTCGATAACCAATCTGTTAATACGCTGCCGAACATGGCCTCTGCCAGACCCCATCAATAATATATTGAATCACCCGTGCTACATAACCCCAACGAATACATACAATAATAACAACAATAAACCACCATTCTTTTAAATACATACAATACACCACAATACATTTATCAGCAGGGCTTTGTCCTGCCCCCTATTTACACGCAGGGCCCTGCCCTGCCACAGTGGGAAAAGATTGGTAAAAAATTATTTAGTTTATTATATACACCACCCACTCAATATATCACAGGTGTTGGGGTCCAATACAGATCCGCTATATATCGAGGGCCTCGATATAGCGAGAGACCCACAGAAAAACAAATAGGCTAACAAATAAATACTGTACAGCCACTCACTCGTTTTATCGTAGGCGTCAGGGTCCAATATAAGTACTCTACGCAACCCGCTTTTTCTTATTTTTCGTATAAAAAGCAGCACACCGTTTTAATTCGTACTGTTGATGGTAATTGCGTTTCATCAACTTTATATATATATAAAAAAGATCCGGTTATGATGAAATATAAAAAGAATATCCTTTAGCACAAGATACTAAGAATATCAGAATGTGGGGGTATATAGAGGTGCTATGTATATGTATATCAAACATACATTACATTTGCATACAGGGAAAAACATGCATTTCATATTTGCATACAGTGAAAACACATTTGCATACTTTTTCATGTTACTGATTTGACAGAAAATCTGACATCTCACACAGTACTTATGCTCATTTTAAATCTTCTATTCTACGTAGCAGTCATAGTTGATTAATTATTACACTTTTTTAAGTTCGTATTTTAATATTGCACTATGTTAACGTTTAAACTTAAATCAAGATTAGTTAACAGTGATACATTTTAACACATGCTATGTTACCAAGATATGTCTATGAATGGTCCATTACCAGACTTAAGTCCCTAATTTTCCACCTATCCATTTAAAAAAAAATAAGATTTGTTTTGTTTGTACTGTTCCTGTACTGAAATATATTTAACTGCCAAACATAAAAAAGACTATGAGAAAATAATGATTGACATGGTTTCCTGCCAGAGATGCATGTGGTCAGAATTTCAAATTAACAATGAATGTAACATAACCCACTATAGCTCAATGGACATATGAAGCAAAGATGCAGACAGGTGGCATCTCTGTCCCCTCCTGACTTCATGGAAAGCTATTGGCACCATTAAAATAGACTTACATAAGTGATATTCATTTTGCTTGGGTGATTCTAATTAACTATTAAGGAATTTGGAACTCGATTTCCATTTGCTGTTAGGCATTTAATAAAATGGTCCAAATAGCATATGGTTGATCATTACATTGTTTTAAAGTCTCTTTGAAACCCCCTCAGGAGATGCATTTCCCCAGTGATGGTGATACGGAGCCACATCACTTAAAATGTGCTAACAACATTCTATACTATAAACTTATTGTGTATGTACCTGCCGCATATAAGATTTTTACATGCATATGTTGTGTACTGTATATCAGTAACTGTGTAGGTTTGCACTGATAGTTCTACAGTGGTGGTGTACCTCTTAAGTTACAGAATTAATGGGCTTCAATAGACTGGCATTAAAATTCAGCCTTTGCAGTCTCTGCATCTGTGTTAAAATAGCAGTGGGGCTATGTAACAGGGTTGTGTCATGGCCCAGGTCGTTATTGGCAGGAAGAGAGACTCAGAAGCAAGAAGCTGCAGGTTAAGCGCTATTACACACATTTAATAACACACTACAGCAAACAAAACACGTTAACAAACAAAAAGACACAAGGGCCAAAACAAAAGACACAAAAAACTCACGAACGCA